>NW_017144423.1:179667-184814 GCF_001652005.2 Ceratina calcarata
ATCGAGGAGAAACGATTGAACTAATGATAATAATTTTAAGCGAAAGTTTCAAAAGGTGTCTTTTGTCACTGATTGGTAGAAATAGTGTTAAATATACATAAATACTTATAATTAGGTGTCAAGTATTTATTATAATGAATGATCGACGCTATGTTATCATACAAGATCTCTTTCGAATTAAAAACGAGAATAGGAATCAGGATTTTAAGAAATGTATCTACACTTAATATTCGGACGCACTTTAAAGTAGAATAACTGATTTAATATCAAATCGAATGTCTTCAATTTCTTTGGGACGTCAGGACGCTTTGTTTACTGCACAGTTTTGAAAATGCAAAAAATTGCTAATCATCGAAAGAAATAAAAAAGTGTATTGACTCCATAAATTGGATAAGAAATTAATTTACGTGTTTGATTACTTTTCTCGATTTTTGGAAAATCATAGAAAATTTGTTAGTATTTAATTAAACGTGTTAATCAGGCATTGAGAAAATGAAGCATACGTTTATTACTATTTTCTATTTTTGGTTCTAAAGACGAGTAGAGATTCATCGTTCCTAACTATAACTCAGAACTAATCTCACGCGTGAAGGGAAGACTGCTAGTTATAAATTTGAGCAAATCATGAATTCTATTCATCAGCTCGGGATAGTCCGAAATGAAAGAATGGGAAGACTGTAAAAATGAATACAACAATTTCGATTTTCCTTGTGAACATTGTTTTCTTTTGCTCTTCTTTATAAACTCACACGTACACAGGCATACTTCCGGACGCACACGTATCCGCGCTAACATAGGCGACAACGAACACTCGTACACACTCGATTCATCGTCACGGTTGGAAGTTAGAAACATAGACGAAATAAATGTATTTTTTTTTTCTTTTCTTTTTGTTTGATGTCCCGACGCGATTTAACGTGAAACCGTAGGCAAGAACGATACTAGCGACGAATATAGTAATATAGTACACTATTTGGCGAAGGATACTTCTCTAAGCGAATGACGATCAGAATTCTGATCGGGACGAAGCAATCGAGTCAATCGTAATGCATATATTAAGTCACTTTATACAGGAAAGTAATTGTAAGATATTTTAGTAAATCGTATACCACGTTGTACATACGAGATACTCGAAACCAAGCGGAGAACGTAGTAGTAGGTAACTTTACAGAGAAAACGAAACGTTCTTTTTTTAAAATGAACAGTCGACATAAGTACATTGTACGAGTCATATGAGCTTACGTTAATTACGATACGGTGAAGGGTGTGCGGGAACCCGGAAGAATTTTGGGTGACTCAATGAACTCTTAAAAAATTCTTCACCAGATTCGAAATCGTTGATCGCTCGCACACCTCTAGTGACGATCGATCGTTTTGAAACAGTCATACATACCTAGCGAGTAACGTACTTACACGATTACGATGAAACTGAATAAAAGGTAAAGGAAGAGTGACGAATTGCCCTTCGTCGAACAGTCGCCTGCACCATTTATTTATTTTCTCACTCATACCACGCGTCATAATACAACGACGATTATGTTACAAGAGGCGCACGCCTCCACGATACATGTGAGTGATCACGACGCGACGTTGGCAGTTCCGCGATCGGCCAGAACTGATTTTCGCTTGGAACGAACAAAACTAAATTGATTCCGATGAAAAGTTCTTACACGTATATGCATATATTAATCTTTTACATGCGATAACGTTTAATAGAGTTCTCTTTAGTACTAAAAGGCCGACATCTTCGATCCGGTAATGAGAACGGAGAAAAATAGGTATTTCCGAAGCCCGAAGTAAATTTCTTAATCAAACGTTCGACCCTTGTGCCGTCGAGATTCAACATCGACGTCATTTCACTTACTTACAGCATCTCTTTATTCTTTCTCTCTATCTATCTCCTCATCACGAGGTGTACATCCTATTGATCTCCGATTGGTAACGCTCTTGCACTGCTTTCCTTTTGAGCTTAAATGCGGCTGTTACCAGGCCCATGTCCGGTGACCATTGCTCCGAGCACAGCTTCACTGCAGCGGGTATCTCGAATTTCTGAAGCTCGGCTGTAAACGAGAATAGAATAGAAATAATCTTGGGTCGTATAAAGGAATATCTCGGCAGAGATGATTAGTAATGTTAAATGGGCTCGTCTTATTCATCTCTGATATTGGTACAGTTAGTAACAATGAAAGCTCGTTCGTGGAAAATCGTTGGGCATGCAAATGATTTATTTGCACTTGGCTTTTCGACTGATACTAAGAGTTTGCCCTGAGGAAACGGAAAACTAGTACGTTAGAGAATTAAATCAACTCTGTTTAGGTGAGTGTAATTAGGGAAGTTAGAACTGTAAATTCATAGAAACTGTGTTAAATTGAAATTATATTAAAATCCAGCAGTATCGATGCTAGATCGACTATCGAAAAAACAAGACGTGGACTTATTATTCGTTTTGAATTTTGTCCTCTTAGGGGAAACTAACACAAGTCTGAACTGGCTCAGTTTCATAGTTTTTATTTAGAGAATTAAATCAACTCTGTTTAGGTGACTGTAATCAGGAAAACTGGAATTATGTTAAAATCCAATAGTATCGATGCCAGATCGACTATCGAAAAAACAAGACGTGGACTTATTACTCGTTTTGAATTTTGTCCTCTAAGGGAAAACTAACATAAGCCTCAACTGGCTCAGTTTCATTGTTACTAGTTGTACAAAAATATACGTTGCGAATATTTACATTTTTTGGCTTGTTCGATCAGTTCCTGCAGTACCGCTCTCTCTATCTGCTGCATGTTGCATAGCTCTTCTAAACTCTTTCCTGTTATTCCCATGTTCCTCGCGATTTCTTCGAGATAATATTGGTTTGGCACCACCAGGGCTACTGTGTAACACCTATGCGCGTCTCCGTATACGCAAATGTTCTCCACTACAGGACACGTTTTCAGTTCCGACTCGACTTTGCCCAATGACACGTATTCGCCGAATTGCAATTTCACCAAGTCCTTCTTTCGGTCTGTAACGATAAGAAGATGTTAAAACTTGGTACTATTCTGATTACTATAGAAAAAGAAAGTGCTTTTATTTATCATACAGTATCTATATTTTTTGCATATTCAGCTTTGATGTAAATGAATAAAATCTGCAGTTTAGAGATTTATCGAGAATATTAAGTATTAATATTTAAAGACTAATAATAAAAAACAAGTATTAATACTAAACATAACAAGAAATAAAAGAATAAGACTGACTGCCTACCTATAATTTTTATGCAACCGTCCGCGTGGAACTCGCCGATGTCCCCAGTTCTGAACCACCGTTTCCCATCTTCGTTGAAGAAATCTTCTTTCGTTTTGTCCGGCAATTTGTAGTAGCCAGCAGAGACGACGTCGCCGCCGATCAAAATTTCTCCTCTAGGGAACGGAGTGTCCGTCACTCTGTAACCAGCCTCTTCCCAATTTTCTAAACTTATGTCGCAAGCCGTGGTCGGTGCGCCCACTCTTCCTGTACTCCTGTCGTGTTCTGAACATAGAACAGAACATAGTTAGTAAATGATCGTATGTAAAATCAATTAGAAGAGGTCCAGCGAGATTGTAAGGCTCGAATTCATAGTCGATTCTTGCATTTGGCGCTCAGCACTCAAGTGCGTCCAACCGTTCCGCGTTCAATGTACACATTTATGTTATGTTCAGATTTTAAAAGTTTTATACTTCATGCTTGAAAAAGAAGTGAAAGAAGCGGAAAACGAGAAAAACTATTGCGCAGCTATTCCGCTTCTCTCACTTCTTTTTAAACATAACAATATGTACATTGGTGGGACGCACTTGAGTGCTGAGTGTCAAGTGCGAGAAAAGCGACTATAAATTCGAGCCTAAATCACTTTCGTATAATAAAAAGACGTACTGTCCATGACGGTAGCGCAGGAGGTGGTTTCCGTGAGACCGTATCCTTGGATCACAGAGACGCACAGGCAGATCTTTACTTGGGTATGCGTTTCCGGGGTGAGGGGTGCACCACCGCACAATATGAGACGGACTCTTCCGCCGAGAACTTGCCTCGCGGCTCCGAAAATGTATTTGTTCAAAAACGGCGTGTCGTAGCCACGCTTGTACCACTTCAACTTGTATTCATACGCGAAGTGGAAGATGGTCTGCTGTATGCGTCCTGATTTCTTTACTTTCTCGTTGATGCCTTTGGAAATTCGATCGAGAATAAGCTGAAGCGACAAAGGAAAATTATTACTGCGTTTAACACTAGAAAGACTGAAACTTAGTATATATCTATATTGCCCAAAAGCAGTCAAAATTACTGCATTGTGAAAGAATAATGTGTAAAGAAATTTGTCTAAAATTAATTTTTAATATTTTTTATATTATTTACAGTCATATAACAAGTTATTAGTAAATGTTAACAATAAGAAAAATTTACTTCAGTTGGGAAAAAAAATAATTTATGCATTATTATTTGTACATTTGCCCAAAAGCAGTCAAAATTACTTCCTTGGGCAATTTAGTGTTAATTCGATTGTAGATCTTTTTTTTGGGTGGCAAATGTGAGTTTGACTTACGGGCACTGCGGTCAGACAAGTCGGGTGAAGAACGGAGGCGTCTCCTTTCGATCCTATCTGAATCTTGCTACTCGAATCAATCATAGTGAGTGGCGAACTGTAGCCGATTGGAACTCCGTTTAAAAGGCACACGCTTTCCGAAAGTAGTTCGTACACGTGAGCCAGGGGTAAAAATCCGAGGAACACATCGTCCGATTTGATCTCCACGGCGTCGGAGAAGGTTTTCAGAGACGTGATTATGTTCAGGTGAGACAGGAGGACGCCTTTTGGCACTCCTGTCGAGCCAGACGTGTACATTATGATCGCCGTGTCTTCGCTTCGCGGTGGTACCAATGGTGCCGTCGACGTGGATCCTACTTTTACTACGTTCGAGAACGGGATGAATCGAACGCCTTCCTAAAATTGTCGCAAACCAAGAAAATATATTCAATACCCGAATTCCAAAATACGCGTTGCACGAAAGAATATTATATACAGAAGATACATGGTTTAAAAGGGTACACTATGTAGTGCGTTAATTTTTATTATATCTAGAGGCGTTTCGCAGATTTGAAGTTCAACTCTAACTGTTTTTTTAAACAGAATACTA
>NW_017144423.1:185058-185943 GCF_001652005.2 Ceratina calcarata
ATATAGGTATATACTAAGTTTCAGTCTTTCTAGTGTTAATTAAACACAAATTTACGATCAGTTTTTGATTCTTGATCTAATAAAATTCTTAAATTCGAAGGCTTATCTTGTCAGATCGAGACGTTCAGAATCGAATTTTCTTATACCTTTTTAAATATTCTACCGTTCGGTTGAACTTCGTCTTCCTCGGCAAGTATATCTCTAGTCCCCAAGCATATTTTTTCGTTATGCACTTTGGCGACCCAGGTCAGCATCTTCTCAAGCGTGTCGATGTTCTCACGCTCGAGAGTGACGTGCATAGGTTTCGGTGGGTCGACGCTCCTATACGTGATCTTGTTTTCATCCTTGGCGACCGGACGAGCCTTGATCCTGCGCGAAAGTTTACGCTTTTCCCACGGCCGTTGGAGCACCAGGTACACCGGAAACGTCAGCAGATCGTAGACGTACGAAAGTGCCTTGATGGCGCTCGTCAGCCAGAAATTTTCCATTTCCCTAAGAACGAAAAATGTATTTTAAACAAATTCTCGTTGGTTAAGACTGTCTCGTCCTGGTCCGTGACTTCGTAAGGGTCACAGAGACATACTAGAAAAAAAGTAATGCTTTCAGTCAATTTTTATTCGTGGCCTTATCATTCAGGTGCAACGTGTAGGTATATTTAGAACAGATAAAGAAGCAGAGATAAACGAAGCAACTTTAAGCTGTGAAACGTAATCGTAGGGTTAAAAGTTCATGCAGATACTAAATCAATTGATAACAAACTTTTATCTAAAGTTTAGACGTTACGTCTTTTTATAATTATAAACTTTAACGAGAAGATCGATAATTCTACAGGGTGTCCTAGAAAAAGTGTTAGAGTCGAAAAGTGGTGATTCTGAACAACAATTT
>NW_017144423.1:186208-186806 GCF_001652005.2 Ceratina calcarata
CTGTATAGCTAATCATCCTTAAGCTTAGGACGTAGCGATTTATCTACAAAGTATACAATAGCATTCAGGTGTTTTTGAAACTGCTTCGAATCTGTAGTAAACTCTAGCTACAATCCCAAATTATAGTGTCCACAGCATTTACATACTGTTAATGTCTTATGACATAACACAGTGAGTTGCTGGACGTTAAGTATAAAACGCACTCGACAAAGAGTGGTATTTTTGCATAATCATATATATGCAGAAATATTCGTGCATAAATATTTACTAGACTAATTGCATGTTTTGTATATTCATAGTGTGTAGTTTAGAATGTATTGGTATTTGTTTGTCGAATGATTAATTCGTTCCTAGATTCTAATTAGCGATATCATTCGGCAATGTAATTTAATAGATATTCGAAAATAGATTTGCATAAATATTTTCTAGGCCAATATGTAAACAAGTGATACCTTAACGATAATGATTCTCATACAAGTTTTCATTTCATTGTAAAAAAATAAGCCAGTGTATAGAATTTTGTCATTTTACGGTTGTATGAATTCTTACATAAAAACAATGATGAACCATTGAAATTTTAACAGTTCCTAGATATTAC
>NW_017144423.1:187263-188026 GCF_001652005.2 Ceratina calcarata
TTCCTGTCTCATATTTATAAATGCATTGACACGTGTTTAACATTCATGAGGCGATGACTAATTGGTACCGGAGGTATCGATCAATTACGTGTCGATGTTATGTCACTGATGTTAATGTTGAACTGCTCACCTTGTAGCCTTTGGTATCGGTCGGTTTCAATTGATCCTCCATGTAGACGATCGTTTTCACGTTCTGCACCTTGCTGAGTAGCCTTTTGAATTTAGGTAACAAATCGTGGCTGGTAATCACGGTATCGACTTCCGTTTCGTTGATGCCGTGGGCGATCGCCTCGTCGCCCAGCGTCGCGTAAATCGTGACCACGACGAGATTCTGTTTGAAACAGCCGTAAGCCGCGATCATCCATTCCGCTCTGGTTTCAGCGAAAATTACGATGTTCTTCTGCGACGTGAGACCGTATTCTCTTAGGCCACGACTGAACGATGTAGTAAGCTTGTCGACCTCCGTATACGTTTTCCATTTGTAATCGCCCATTTTATACTGTAACGATAAATATTTATGCCATTCGATTAGGTGTTTAGAAATGTTCGTGTCGTTCGATCGACGATTTAAATGCACGAGGCTCTCGTTTATGAGAGAGAATCATTCAGTGAGTATTTGATTTGTGGATTAGAATTACGGTCGCAAATAATCGATTAGATCTTTAATTTAACACTAGATTGCCAAAGGAAGTAATTTTGACTGCTTTTGGGCAAATGTACAAATAATAATGCATAAATTATTTTTTTTCCCAAGTGAAGTAAA
>NW_017144423.1:188051-190058 GCF_001652005.2 Ceratina calcarata
GTGGATGCTGCGGCCTCGAAACGGGAATAAGAACATATGCAATCGGTGGTCGGTACATGCGCCGTGCGAAAATAGTGATCGCGCGATCATGCGATTTCGTAATCATCAGATTCGCTGGTGCCAAGCTATACATTTTGGCGCCCAACTCGCCCACGAAAACACTTTTTTTTTTACTTTCGTGTCTCGATGCAACAAGTATCACTGTCAATGTTCATCGAGTCGAGATATTATTGCGTTCGAGTAAAGAAGCTTTTGATATTGTGAGTTTGCTTCCTCATGCATATTTTACGAACGTTTTGATTGTCCAATTTATTTTATGAAACCTACTACTTACGTAAAAATTCTGTTATTGTCGTTTCTAGTTAGAACTCGAAATCATTTCTTATGAGTCATCTTGATTGAGCTCTATTATTATCAAGATTCGAGACAGAATCTTAATATTACAGAGCTCAATTTTTATTTTGTACAGAGTGAGGGTATAAGTTTGTCCACGTTGAGTATCACTGGAACTGATTGTGCTATCGAGTGAAATTGTTTAAACAAATTCACTGGGTTTAAAGAGAAACAGTTGACACTGATCTTGCCGAGTCCTCGGGTCACGGTCATTGAGATTTATTCTAATCGTTCATCTTTTTCTTAAACAGGAGCCTCCGTTTTTTTATGACGAACTTCAATCGTACGGTGAAAAATAAATACTTTTTTAAAATTAATGCTAATAAAAATCTGCGGTCTATTCATGACGTTACTCCAGGTCGAATATTTGAAAAGCAGAAGGTAAAATGGATAGGTACGAAACGTATTTATCTTTCAACATGCAATCGAAGTGCATCGTACAAAATGAGAGTTCCTATTTAAAAAAGCTGAACTGACCTCGATATATCTGAGTAGCTCTGACATAGGGTCAAAGCAAGATCAAAATAAATTGTCCCTTGCAACTTCAATTTGAAATACTTTTTTTTACAAGGGTGGTTCCACCCCTTAAACTTGAGTTACTGCAGATAAAAAAATATAATCATCTAACATTTCTAGCTGATCTTGAAGCCTGGCAAGTTTTATTAAAACCGGAGTCTGACCGTTTCATTAAAACTCTCCTCCTCGGTTCTAGTGATGTTCAAAGTAGACAAAGTTGTCGCTTCACCCTGTACAAAATTTACAACAGAATTTATCAAAAATATGAGACTCGTTGCTGCAATCAATATTTGCTACTGATCTAAGTCATCTAGTTCTGAACTAATGTATTGTGCCGGGCATTCAGAGTGCTGAACATAGAGGGAAATTGTCCAAAAGAGAAGGCATGAAAATAGATAATATAAAAAGATAATAGAGTGCAGTTTTCATAGGAAAGCTTGTATGTAAAACACTATATAGCTCTGTAGTTTTAAGGATGTATTGGCTATACAATCAATCCCAAAAGTTTATGCACTTTAGAAACGCATTTTTTAAAAAGAAGTCAGACGTCGGAAGAACATTGCTAATAATAAACAACAACAAAAAATTTTCGATTTTTCCGAGATTTTTCCAAGGGGTACCCCTTCAGATTTTGCGAAATTTTCGTTTTTTGTCAATAACTCCCAAACGGATGAACTTAGGGGGATAATGTTTAGGACCATTTTGTAGAGGACGACGAGATCTACAATTTCCATATAAAAATGTTTCGCTAGTGTCAATAGTTTACGAGTAATTTGCAAAAAACTGTTTTTTCGTTTTTCGTTAATAACTCGTAAACTACTGAAGCTAGTGATAAATTTTTACATGGAAATTGTAGATCTCGTCGCCCTCTACAAGAAAGGTCCTATGCAATTTTCTCGTATCTCCAAGGGTTTAGAAGTTATTGAGGAAAAACGAAAATTTTTTCCAAAAGTTCGCCGTTTCGACGCTGGGATGGTCGGATTTTGTCAACATCAATAAAATGCCATATAATCATACGTAACTCGTTAAATATCGAAGTTAGAAGGAAAACAACTTTTATTTAAAGCATTTTTCGCAATTTTGAAAAGAAAATTTTTC
>NW_017144423.1:191986-192795 GCF_001652005.2 Ceratina calcarata
AATTGTGAGTGTCTACTTGTAAGTGAGCATGCGTGGAGCTTAGCAAGAGCAAGTTAGCATACGACGCATCGCTACTTGTGAGTGCATAAAGAGAGAGAGAGAGAGAGAGCAAGTTAGTCTATCAATTTTTTTTCTACTGCTTGCGCACTCACTGTTTCTCCTCCACGATCATGGTGGATCAGTTTATCCGGCCACGTTCTGTCCCAAAGAAATACTGTGATTTCAGGTGGTAACGGATGACGGTTTTGATGCGGATTAATGACACTGCAAGAAAAACCATTGGGATAATCGGGTTCGTTAAGTGTTTCGGGAATCGCATGCGTTCCTCGTTGGGTCCCATTGCACGCTTATTATCACTTAATCTTGACATGCACACAACTTATTCACGCTGCGAGATAACTCGGGCCGACCTTATTAAACGAGCCATGGGATCGATTTCTAAATAAATCGATCGAACGTCAAACAAAATCGCCGTGAAATGTACACATACACGGGGCATTGAGGTAATGAATTTATGTTTACAGAAGAATCGTAATTGGTCTAATTGCTCGCTTCTGAATAGATTGACCTAAACGTTTGAATGACATGTTGAGGAAAAACAACTTGAGAATTATCTACGATTCAAGGCTACTTAGAATTATTTTTCATGAATGCAACGATCAACGTGATTATTAGTAGACTGCGGGTTTTAATGCATTTAGAAGGAAATCGAATGCATGAAAAATGTAAACGTTGTAAATTTAAACTTGAATTTATAGTCATTTCTCAATCTTAGTTCTCAACTATTTATTGCAAACTTATTATTATCG
>NW_017144423.1:193454-194921 GCF_001652005.2 Ceratina calcarata
TTGAAAAATATTCATCATCGAGATCATTCGTTGTAATTTATAAGAAAAAAGTTAATGACGGAGGATATGAAAATGCTAATTATTCTAGAGGAGATTGAAAGTAATAGTAATAATGAGTAGATTTCGGATTTTATGTACTTATTAAAAAATGGTTAAAAAACTGTTCATCATCGAGATGATTCGTCGTAATTGATAAGGAAAAGATTAATAATGGAGAATATAAAAATGCTAAGTATTCTAGAGGAGATTGGAAGTAATAGTAATAATGAGTAGACTCCAGATTTTATGTACTTATTAAAAAATGGTTAGAAAAATGTTCATAATCAAGATTGGAAGTTGTAACACGTTATCAGTTTGGCGATGATTTCTGCAATGGCTCGTCGTCCCTTTTGTATCATCTTATCATATAAAAACAAAAATAGAAGATAAACAACGAATTTCATATATTAAAAAAGGTTGAAGGCTAAATGTTCGTTGATCCAGTCTAAAAAATTTATTTTTTTACTTTGTCATATTTATGATAAGAGTTGAAGAGTAGTAATAAAATGACTGAGCAATAAATTGGTATTATTGTTATTCCTATCGGTTAGATAATAGAAAGTTAGATAATTTATAGTTCGAAGAAATATTACTACGTTTTAGAATCGTTTTGAACTATGCTCTAGCTGTTAGTGAACAATTATAAGGAGCAGAAATATCATCAATGTCCCTAAAGGTTAAGTTATACAAAAGCAATTCCAGGGTAACCTTGAGGAACATTAGCTGCATCTATGCATGCATGCATGCATGCACTCATCGTCGATGCCACGATACCATGAGCGAGCATATTTTAGGAGACAGTCACTGCCGAGTACAAAGTATTTTCCACGATAATTTCAACATCCCATAACGGACAGTCAAATGGACTTTGAACAAATCCATTTACGAACTAATTGTCCATTATTATTCTCTTCTCCTGTCTAATAAGAAATTCATAGGCAACTATGCGAGTAATCTGCAGTTCTGTGAATCACACGAATAAACGTGTCCTATCCGTGGCGCTAACGAATTATGTAAAAGGGTAAGAAACGGATTTCTGTCGAAACGAGTTATCTCTGTTATCAAATAGACGCTGGAAGCGTCGCGCTTATCGTCGTTCCTTCTGATCATCGATGTCTCCAATGAAAATTTTTTTTAATCGTCGTAGCTTCCGATAACGTTACCGATAACGAGTTGGACGTTGAACTCTTGATCAACCCTAGCACTTCCGTAGAGGGGAGCTTGTAAAGTCACGTAGTGCAACTACTGAAAACTATTCGATTGTGATATTCATCTTCTGACCTGATGTAACGAGTGAGAGTTGCACTGAGAAATTCGAGTCAAAGATAATAATGACGAGACAGGCTGATGACATTCATTGTCAGGTCGGATCGGGTGTAAACGTCACGAGCCAGAGTCTGCACCCTGGGAGCTTGTAGTAAATAGGAC
>NW_017144423.1:195091-198900 GCF_001652005.2 Ceratina calcarata
TTGCAATTTTCTTGTGCGTTAGTGAATGAACTATAGCTCGTCTGCGTCTTACACCAAATAGCATCAGATTTCGATTTTTTTTTGTATAATCGTCTCGTACGCGAATAGCAAGAATGAATGGAACGATTGGAATACAATTGTAAGGATATCGGAAATTGCTATACGATACATGTATAAGCATTCATGCCGCGCTCCGATTACAATTCTTTGTTCCCGGCGTATACACAATTTGCTACGGTTAGAGCAGGATGTTTCGAGTTCTATTAACTTTTCTGTTACACTCGATAGTGACAGGCTTCTGAGCCGTTTATGCCAAGGCTATCGCCTGACCATTGATGCGCCACGTATCGCTTTACAACCCCGTTTTCGTGGCGATCATCCCCCCGAGTCCGTGATTCGAAGCTCAGTCGCGTGATCGGAAACCGAACTATGAGTAATCAAGAAACTGAATGGCATTGAAAACTAGGCGAGAGATCTCGGAAGGAGAGACATTAAATTAGGAAAATGGGAACGCGACCTAATTCCTTGTTTTAGTATTAAATTTAACACTAGACTGCCAAAGGAAGTCATTTTGACTGCTTTTGGGCAAATGTACAAATAATAATGCATAAATTATTTTTTTTTCCCAAGTGAAGTAAATTTTTTTTATTGTTAACATTTACTAATAACTTGTTATATGACTGTAAATAATATAAAAAATATTAAAAATTAATTTTAGACAAATTTCTTTACACATTATTCTTTCACAATTCAGTCATTTTGAATGCTTTTGGGCAATATAGGTATATACTAAGTTTCAGTCTTTCTAGTGTTAAACAACGATCGGGCAGTTACACGGGTTTTTACCGTGACGTACGCAAAGGAGTAGCGGTTGCACAGCCGGAGATGACGAGTTTCATAACATTGAATGGCTCTGTCGTAGCTCGCGTTACGTTTTAAGTTGTGCCAAGGTGAACGCGTGCTACTCTGCTACTACCGTCAAACACATGCCTATCTATGTAGAATCGCATACTCGTGCGTTCTGTTTACTCTGCGGCACACTACTCAAACCGTTTAATCGATGCGATGCATTAGTTGAGCCTCACGATGATCGACCGTGTACGGTCGTGATTAAATCGTCCCGTAAATATAATTGTGAGCCAGGGCCCGTACGGGTTCCGTGCCAAAGCGAAAAGCGTAACGACGCGGATCTATCGATAAGCACAGGCTCACAGGATTCATTGTAATTATCTTGCCCGCACGTGGCCACATTTTTCGGGGACGAAACAGAAGATGGGAATTATGTCAATGCACGAACAGCAAGAATTTGACACACTTTAATTAAAGAAAACTGACTCTTCAAGGATTGTGCTAATTATCAGCGAATATTGAATGCAAATATTTGCCATGAAAAATGTAAATCGTCAGGTGGTTCGACGGTGAAGAAATATCAAACAGACGAAGATTTTGTTTCTTATATTTCAAAATACGTGGAAAAATTTTCAAATTGTAATTGAAAAGTCAGGAAAAACAGTTCGACGCTTCATGAATAAATGATGTTTCTTCTATTAGTCACACAATTTATAGATAATTATGCGAGTCCGAGGCGAAACTGGTTTTAAATATCCAAAACGATTCTGTGTTCCCACGCGTAAGTACGCAGAAGCAACTCCGCACGATTCATTCGTTCATTCATCGATAGAAGCGCGCTTGAATTCGATATCCGGTGAGAGGATCGATCGATCGATCGTTTGCAGAAAACCATTGGAATCGTGGTATGCATTCGGAATAAAGCGAAAAGAACATTGCCGAGCAATCTGTACCAGCAGTGAGCACTGGCATCCCGGAAGCATGAATCGAGACTAATTCAGAGTAATTTCAACGACTAAACCACCGCGAGTCGATTGCATCCACCCTTTCGTCACTCCGAAAATAAAATATCTCCTCGTCGGATTAACAATGATTGAATACCATGAAATTAGGATCGTTTATAATGCCAAAAGCTCCGTCGCGGGAATTTTGAATATTGTCTTGATGATCAAATAATGATGATCGATCGGAACGATAAACGATTCTTACCTTCTTGTTCGCGTCGATCCTGACTTTTCGATCGCGCGGCTTCCTGCTAACGAGTTCGACGATTCCCAACGACTAACACTCAATTTTCCCACAACGAGCAGAAGAGGAAATTATCACTATACTATCCAAGGGTCGACGAATGGTATTGGTGGACCGATACACGCGGCGTTTATATGCACGCGCGTGCAGTGTGCACGTACAGTGTCGCCAGAGGTGCGAGGGAGGAGAAAAGGACACGAGTGACACACGAGGGACCGAGCGGAACCGCGGCGTGACTGTACGCAGCGGTCGACGAACGACTGAATTTATACAGCGAACGACGCGAGAACAGCTTCAAATTTCTGACGATCTTTGATCTTTGGCCCGTGTTTCCGAAACCGAATTGCCCTCCGGAGCTGACGTATCACCCGACGCATCGACGGGCAAGCTGTGTAAGTGACGGTGAGACAGCTGTTGGACGAATCGTCTGCGGTCTACTTCCGTTATCGATGCGCTATTACATCGCCCCGCACCGAGAACGGAATTCACGATCTTACACACACCGATGTATCCAACTATTGCGTACGTCTCTCTGGATCATGCATCATCGGACGAACGGTTCTATATAATTGTTTCTTACGTTTGCGATGATCGATCGCGAGGATCGAACGCCCCGTGATGGGAAGAACTATCCCCCTGGTCGTCCTCTATTCGATAAGATAAGAACCTGAGAACCGAATCGACACCACGTGCTCCTCCTGTACTATGAACTTGATAAGATTCACTGACAAACGATCCTCTCTACTCGTAGACGTAACACGTAACGCGCACTAGAGCGGGCGGCTCTCGGGAAACGCGCGATTAATGCTCGGATATCGACATCTCTTCGGTATTTTAATACACTTCCGTTGTACACATGTCAAATTTTTAACCTATCACACATCGAGCGTTTCGGAGTTACTGCGTATACTTGGCCGAAACTGTGCGAACCCTACTCTCGTGCACTCGTACGCACTAACGCCAGCGCAGAACACCGACGACTCTATACATGCTCGCTCCGGCTGCAGCCATCTTGACACTCGCGCCATTTCCAACGACGAGAATCGAGCGGAAAAACTGACGTTAATTCGGTTAAAACGACGTGCGATTCGTCCTATGTAATTAATGGGAAGCTTAGAAATTTCGGTGAGGAGAACCAGTTGGATGTTTTAACAAAATTCGTTGGAGAACGTGACTTCCGTTTGAATCGAATTTTGAATTGAAATCTCCCGCCCGTCACGTGACGCAGCTAGCGACGGTACGTACTTGAAGATCGTCGACGTTCAAGCTGATAATATTCGTTAACATCACACAAAATGGACACGGAGGATCATAAATTAACTAAAGAGACGCGATGGACATTAAAAAATGTAATATGAGTGGGTGGAAAATCCTGTAAGGACTCAAATATTCAATCCATAACCCGCGATGCTACGTGCCTCTTGACGGGGACAGCCGGCTTGCACGCGGACCAATCAACATCCGAATTTCAATGGGCGGGTATGTGGCGTGATCCATGATGACGTCATCGCACACCGCAGGGTCCCCGATCGATACGGGACATTTAACGAGCTCCTGCTTCTTCTAACCCCGTTGCCATACACGATCAATGTTACACTTCGAAAGATACAATTCTCCATTCTTCAGTTAAGGAAATAGAAATTCGATCATCAACCAGTCACGTTCTGTCTAACGATTCGAACGTCAACGAATTTTTTATGATTTAAAAAAAA
>NW_017144423.1:199692-208989 GCF_001652005.2 Ceratina calcarata
CTGCTTATTCAAGAGCATACTCACGATTGCGCATTCTAAACATAAGTTTGTATATATTAGTCTTTTAGACCCTAAACCATAATCTCATTCTTTTAGTCCCAAAACCATAATCTCATCCTTTTAGTCATCTTTCACCCTTGAACTTATTCTTAGTCAGCCCCACTTTCTCTCAATTTCTCCTTTTTTCCCACTCCCTCACTTTTTCGCTTACAAAGTTTTCCTTATAAATAAAGAACAGGAACAGTTTAGGATACTTTGGATCGTCTAAAGAACTATTAGGAATAAAGTTAACATAGAACTACCGTCATTCCTTTTTGTATTTCGTAATCCAACATTGGTTTACAGTAACTACTCCAATTAATCGCCCTTCACCCACACATACTAAACATTCTTACGTTTATTTTTTTTTCTCTTACCCCTTTCAAAGCTTTGCCGCATAATTCGATTTTAGTACAAAGTACCTTCGGGAAAGCAACCCTCAAACTTACCCTTATTGAGTCGTTATTGAGTCCCCCAACATGGAGAATGCAAACCCTTGCATATTTCAATGTTACTTCTTCGTTCGCATTATTTAAATTATTATTATTATTATTATTATTATTACTTTATGAACGAACATGAGCTGTTTAGAATGTATTGGAGGGTAACCAAGGTATAAGACAGGGTAACCAGGTAATAGGGTTTGTCAGGTAACCAGTATAGTTAACGTTTAAACTTTATTAAAACCAACAAGATTAACAAGAACAAGAACAAATGATTCCTTCGGAAACAGTCCGGAGAAACTCGATCTTAGAGAAAACTGAATTGTCCTGCCGCATGTCGCTCAACGACGTTGTGTGTGTGTGTATCGGTTAGTTATTCGCTCGCATAGAATAGAAGAAGAAGTTTCACGTCACGAATGATCGAGTGCCGGGAGACCTACGACATTAGCAACATGGTTCAAAATAATAGTAGCCTCGGGAAAGTAGCAGCAGCAGCAACAGCAGCAGCAGCAGCGACAACGCGTCGAATCAAACCTCTGTCTAATCTCAAAATGCATTAACTGCTCGTTAAGAGAAGAAGGCCAGCAGTCATGATGCCGCTATTGTCGCTAAAAGCAGTGCAACGAAACAAGCGAGAAAAACCATGGAATATGCTGTTACTAAAACTGTCACGAGGTTAGTAACGCACGAAATACGGATGTCAGTCGAACAAGGGATTTCATTCGGTTCACATGTATCATCCTGCTTGCATTCTCTGTTATTCTCACCTTCGCAATTTGGATCGTTAGGCGCGGATTTCACGCCGACCGATACCACGGTCTCTTCTTGGTCGCGTTCCTTCTGACTATCCTCGTTCGAGGACCCCGCGTCGGTCTCGATGCTCAACGACGAGGTGTCCTCTTCGATAGGAACGTCGTTACTCGCGTCCTTTCTCAGCAACGCCTCCAACTGTTGGATCTCTTTCTCGTGCTCGCATAAACTAGCCGCGGCTAACTGCAAATCATGAACGGCTCTCGTCAGATCGAGTTCGGGATCAGTGGTTCTCGTCTGTTCCGGTTCCACCTGGTCCTCGTTTAAAGTTATCGTTGTATCTTCTGTAGGAACTACGTTCGATGTATGATCGATGGTCCTCGGCGAGCTAGACGGTTGGTCGTCGTCTAAGTCGTCTCGGGTGCTCGTATCTAGCGCAACGCTCGTTTCCGTTTCTATTTCAGAACGTCGCGACGTCACCGAATTCTTCTGGCTCGAACGGCTATCGCGTAAGTGATCCGCCACGCTGCTGAACGCCTCCGCAATTAGTTTAACATTCTCGTCAGCGACTCGAAGGTAAAAGTCGAAACTGTCGTCGTCTCCTGTTTTTTCCTCGTTCACAGGATTTACGAGACTCTCCGTTAATTCTTCTATGTCCTTCTCGTTCTCCTTTGAACATTGGTCGTTCAACGATCGCATCGAATCGTCTTCTTTATTCGATGTTTGATCCGTCTTCGTCTCGACTTCGTTTTGCCCTTCGATCAGATTTACTAAATCTTGGCACAAACGGCTGTACGCCATGAAATCCGGTTCCGTGTCCAAGTCAGGCGTCTCGCTAGGTTTACTTCGATCCTCCCACAATTCATTGTTTAAAGCCTTCGACGATGCCTTGTCGGACGTCGGAGAGTTTTGTGGCTCGATTTTATCCTCGAAGCTCTGCAGACGAGTCGACGGTGAGACATAAACGCGCAGCTTCTGCCTATGTCCGTTGGCCAACGTATGATTACCATTTATGTCAGTTTTGTTTCGGAAGAAATCGCCTCGCCATCGAGTATCGTAATCGGAAAGTTCACCGTCGCTCACGACGCGTCTTTCTGTTTTTACAGTCAACGTTCCAACGTCTATCGCGTTGATTCCGTCCTTTATGTCTCGAAGGTTAGACTCCCTTCGAAGATGAATTCTATCGTGATCGATCAAACCGTAGAGATTCGCCGACAGAGATCTGACGGCTTTCTTTTTCGTACCGAAACTCTCGCGATCCGCGGAATCGGTTTTATTCTGAAATCCGGAATCTTTTCGGAGGGTTCGATAGGCCATGTCGTCAGTGACGATGTCCGGCTCGCACTGAGGTATGTACGGCGAACGAGGCTGCTCCAATTTAGGCGTCGTGTGCAGATAATCGCTCTCGGTAGCCGTGGTCACTGGGCCCAAAGGTATTCCAAACGGTGGCTGGGGATCGACGACCTTTAACGTGTTATTGGCACGATTAATGCTTCGATAAACGACGTCGTCGCGTGTCACGTCTGGCACGTCTCTCCGCGCGGAGTAATTCGTGTACAAGTAGTCATCCAGCGGATTTTTCCGCGACTCGATAGGCGAGGCTATTAAGTAACTAATATTAGACATCGCAGACTGGCTGACCACTTCTGACAACGACGCCGGTCTCTCTTTCGGATGCATCCGTCTGTAAGCCATGTCGTCTCTAGTTCGGTCCGTCAGATCCTCTGCGTACGGAGCCGCGTTCGTTTTTGCTTGCCGCAGATTGAACTCTTCCATGCTCCGACGTTCTGCGCGATCGAGGAGATCCTCGTCTCCGAGACGCAAGCTGTTGTATATCGCTTCTAACTCGGACAGTGCCTCTTCGAGGTTCTTCGAACTCCTCCTTCTTTCCAAAGCTTCCTGCTCATTCACGCTCGATTTTTCCTCCGCTGATTTTCTAATCACCGGCGACGTATTTCGTAGATCGTAAGAATTTTTAATCGGTGATTTTGCAAGCGGAGAGTCCGCAGATTTAGACCCGGGAGATACACAATTATTTCGTACGTTTATATAAGTAAATTTATTTTCACGCATTCTCGTGTCGAAATTCTTAAACCGCGACGTGATCTGGTCGTTGCGATCGTTTCGTCTCCGACACTTCATCGCCTCTGTTTCCGTAAACGTCGTCGACTCGTCCACGTGTTTACCGGTCGAATTGTGTCGATTGTTCGTACACTCGGATAAATTACAGAGTTCCGTTGAAGTCATGGTGAGAGACAACGGTCGTCGCGGACAGTTTTTAGTAAATCCGGACCAACCGTCGTTGTTCGGATCGTACGATCTCAGACTCTTCACGTGATCCTTAGTGACCTCGTGAATATCGTTCATTTTCGTACGCAGCGTGTCGTCGTACCTCGACGCGCGATATTTCCCATTAAACGGAAAGGAGTTGCAGCTGTAAGCGAAGAGACGGCAACGTGGGTCCCTCGGCGGAGGCTCAGGAGGCGAGTTACGATTCGTCGAGTCAGGATTCGTACTCGTCACAGGCGAACTGTACACGTTTTCTTCTTTATACTTTTTAGATTTCTGCGAAACGTTCGGTTTCGCGTAGGTGTTATTTTGATTCATATCCGTGATATATTTACTATAACTTTTCATGAGATCGTTGGACGACCTGGCTTGATGATTAGACGCGGCCATTCCGCTTTGCCGTAAATTCTCGACCGACCTTTGCACGGGAAATGTGTTGCTGTTCGAATAACGCGACGAGGATTGCATTGGACGAAATAATTCGTTCGCGTCCGCGGATAATTGCTCCTCGTTCATGAAATCGAGACTCGCACGTTTATTCGCTATGTCGCTTAAATTCTCAGAGAATCTAGGACCCTCGTCTCTGGACAGGCGTTTCATGTAACGTTCCGTGCGAGCCGCGCGACTTTTCCTGTTGCAATAACCATTTTTCTGCGCGGCACCTTGCACAGTCTCGTTCTGATATCTCGTTAACGAGTTGGTCGACTTCCGGGAGTCTTCATCCGAGCTGCTGTCCGCGCAGATTCGATCACGTTTCGCCTCTATTCGAGCTTTCAATTTACTCTTTCGAGCCTTCTTGCTTAATCCGTCCAGCGAACCGTCGCTGCTACGGGAGTTCAACGTGTCCTTTTGCGAAGTTGTCGTGTCGTTGTTCGTTCCAGCTTCCGTTACGTCGTTGACGGAAGTTTTGTCGACGGGGTGCAGCACGACGTTATGCGATCTTTTATTAAACACTGTCCGTGGCCTTGGCTGTCGCGTGCAATATTCTATCTCTTCGTCGTTCGAGGAACTGTCGTAATCCTTCATCAACGATATCCTTTTTAAGATCCCACCGATAGACCATTTCTTCTCTTTCTTTTTATCTGGAGAAGTCACTGCGTTGCAGACGGGCAAACGTCGCGTCGGTGGCAGGAGACCGTCCATTCTCAGGATGTCTCTTCCACTTATGCTCCTCTTCTCCATTAGGAATAAATTATTTTTATCTAGTTACACCTAAAAACGTACGTTAATCAGAGATTGCAATATTTAATCATTATATCGGATTGTTCAGAAAGTTCCTTCTGATTTTGATAGAAGATTTATAGGAAATGTATTCAAGGTTCTAATTCCTCGTTTTGGCTCACTTCGATATCATATCTTGCAATTCGTATATTATTTTTAAATATTATCAGTTTTTTAGAACATGTCATCTTTCTAATATTCATCTTGGAGAATATATATAAATAATCACCTTTCTAATATTCATCTTGGAGAATATATATAAATAATCACCTTTCTAATATTCATCTTGGAGAATATATATAAATAATCACCTTTCTAATATTCATCTTGGAGAATATATATAAATAATCACCTTTCTAATATTCATCTTGGAGAATATATATAAATAATCACCTTTCTAATATTCATCTTGGAGAATATATATAAATAATCACCTTTCTAATATTCATCTTGGAGAATATATATAAATAATCACCTTTCTAATATTCATCTTGGAGAATATATATAAATAATCACCTTTCTAATATTCATCTTGGAGAATATATATAAATAATCACCTTTCTAATATTCATCTTGGAGAATATATATAAATAATCACCTTTCTAATATTCATCTTGGAGAATATATATAAATAATCACCTTTCTAATATTCATCTTGGAGAATATATATAAATAATCACCTTTCTAATATTCATCTTGGAGAATATATATAAATAATCACCTTTCTAATATTCATCTTGGAGAATATATATAAATAATCACCTTTCTAATATTCATCTTGGAGAATATATATAAATAATCACCTTTCTAATATTCATCTTGGAGAATATATATAAATAATCACCTTTCTAATATTCATCTTGGAGAATATATATAAATAATCACCTTTCTAATATTCATCTTGGAGAATATATATAAATAATCACCTTTCTAATATTCATCTTGGAGAATATATATAAATAATCACCTTTCTAATATTCATCTTGGAGAATATATATAAATAATCACCTTTCTAATATTCATCTTGGAGAATATATATAAATAATCACCTTTCTAATATTCATCTTGGAGAATATATATAAATAATCACCTTTCTAATATTCATCTTGGAGAATATATATAAATAATCACCTTTCTAATATTCATCTTGGAGAATATATATAAATAATCACCTTTCTAATATTCATCTTGGAGAATATATATAAATAATCACCTTTCTAATATTCATCTTGGAGAATATATATAAATAATCACCTTTCTAATATTCATCTTGGAGAATATATATAAATAATCACCTTTCTAATATTCATCTTGGAGAATATATATAAATAATCACCTTTCTAATATTCATCTTGGAGAATATATATAAATAATCACCTTTCTAATATTCATCTTGGAGAATATATATAAATAATCACCTTTCTAATATTCATCTTGGAGAATATATATAAATAATCACCTTTCTAATATTCATCTTGGAGAATATATATAAATAATCACCTTTCTAATATTCATCTTGGAGAATATATATAAATAATCACCTTTCTAATATTCATCTTGGAGAATATATATAAATAATCACCTTTCTAATATTCATCTTGGAGAATATATATAAATAATCACCTTTCTAATATTCATCTTGGAGAATATATATAAATAATCACCTTTCTAATATTCATCTTGGAGAATATATATAAATAATCACCTTTCTAATATTCATCTTGGAGAATATATATAAATAATCATCTTTCTAATATTCATCTTTTAGAATATATATAAATGTAATTTATTTTTAATCGTTCTGATACAGTGAGACTTATCTTAATCCGTCCATCAAGAATCGAAACGAACTTTCCAGGCAACGCAATATTCAACGCATAGTAATTACTTAAATTAAATATTTATGTCACTCACGATTATGTGTACAGTATAAATGCAGAGACCTGTACAAATGATGCTCCGTTTCGATTGGGAAAAACTGGTCACATTTTTACTGAAATTCTCAGTTCCGATACGTTCCCACAGTGAACACCTTGAAACACGGTGTTCGTTATAAACAATTACCATTACACGCGTACAAATAGACAAATATAGTCCGCTAACCTTCCCGGAGACTGGCGTGTCCGATGATTCAGTAAGATCCAAGCGAAGGGCGAACGTCTTGTCCATTTGCCAAAAAAAAATGTGACTCCGAAACGTCACTCACATAATTTCCATCGATGCGACGGCGGGCCTGGAAAATCGGCAGGTCGTGATTGAGCCAGCGAGGTCAGTGCAGCTCGGTCGGCGCAGCGCGTTGATAAAAACGCTGATAACGCCTCCGCACCTCTTTCTTTACGTTATCTCGACCAGCCAATATAAAAGCGTTGTCTCGACTCCTGTCGCCGTTTTCGAGGTTCCGCGAGAGAGCAAAGAAACTCGATAGCGTTCGATCACGGCCGAGTCTCGATCGTCTCGAGACGTCTACGGTATGGCATGCAACCGATCCTCGCTACGCGCTGCCATTACATGGGGACACGCGTATTACGCGTCGGGCACAAGGAATACCGTTCGTCGTACTACGCGAAACTGACTCGAATCAGATCGAATCAGATATGAGGAGAGAAGGGATTCATCGTTGAGACCCCACCCATGGAACACCAGCAGTCTCGGCTCTCTCCCTCACGTCACTGTCGCGCAGAATCATCCACGGTGGAATGTGCACGCATCCAAACGCACCCACCCACGTACGGACACGAGCATATATACTTCGGACCTTTAAATACGTTCGAACACCGTCCGGTCCGGGGGTCTGCCCGAGCGTGTTCGAGGCGACTTTCGAGGAACGCCAGCCGTTTTTCGCGTTTTATTATAGTCACCACGCGGTCGAGGCATACCTGAAAAGAAATTCTCACCTGTTTCGTAATTTATCATTTGGAAATTGTCAGAGGGACTGAATTGAAAACGAGACTCGTGATAAAAGTAACATGTAAGCAAAATAGGGAAGCACTCCCTTTATATGAGAGAAGGTGACGACTGTCAGGCTTTCTAGTATTTAACACTAGATTGCCCAAGTTACTAATAACTTGTTATATGACTGTAAATAATATAAAGAATATTAAAAATTAATTTTAGACAAATTTCTTTACACATTATTCTTTCACAATGCAGTCATTTTTACTGCTTTTGGGCAATATAGGTATATACTCAGTTTCAGTCTTTCTAGTGTTAAAGAAAGATAACGCCGTCAGTTGATCCAACAGTCGGGCCCAATGCCCAACTCTGGAAGCCACGTGACACACAAAACCGAAATAACGAAACTCAAGAATGAGTATTTTATATGAGATTTATCTTTGATATTTTGTTACATTCTTTGTAAATTTTAAACACGTTTGGACGTAAGTAATACCGGCGGTTTAAAAGTTAATGAGTTTTCCATAGGGGAAACGTACTTCAACCCATCTTCAACCAGAGTTAGCTCGGACGTCGTCCCTTGAACAGTGTTCGTATTCCTAAGTTTCTTTCGTAAGTTCTGTTTGATCTGTCTCAAACAAACGTTCAGAGAGAACTGGCTGAGTTCCCATACTCCCATCCCATGGTCCCTTTTCTACTTTTCCTCGTCTCGTCAAAAGTTTAGAAAAGGACAAGGCATGACCCAGTCCTCTGCCAGCTTATTTGAGCGCGCGATATCCATCCCCACTATGCGGATGGTTTCGTAGTGTTCTCGAGAAATCTATGTACAGGCCCATTGCACACACTGCTATCCATCCTTATAATGGTTCTCGTCTGTGAGAGTAGCTCGCACCTGCTCGTACGAGTTACCATTGTTCAAGCCTGGTCAGCGCATTGAAGTCTATACCTGACTGCAGTGCGGAGTCCTGTAGGAAGAAAAGATAGGGAAATTCGAGTGAGAAGGAAAGCTGTGTGTCCTTCTTTTTCTTACAATTTCTCTCTTACTCTCGTATTTATATATTTGTTACTCAAACAGTCAATGGGTCAGCGTTATCATGTCGAGGGAGTTGCGTGATTTTAGGGTGATTTATACTCATGGTCTCTGCAGTCGAAGGGATGTAAAAGGGAAACAACGTTCATACGGTTGAATTAAAGCGAAGTTGGATTTATAGGCCGCTATTCAGAGTCATTATTTATATTTAAGATCGCCTTAAACACTTGCTTAAGTACTTGTTTCCTGTACAAGACAGGATAGACAGGGATAGCAAATGCTTAAGACGTTTTTAAGAATAAGCAACGACTCTGAATACCAGCCATAAAGATTTGTTGAACGATGTAAACGAAATGAGAACCTTCAACGCTCCAGCGTAGGCGTACTGGCTTATGACGATGGTTTAGAATAGATAGAAATCTCGTGGAACTCCGATGGTACGGCAGAAATGCGCCATTTCTTAATAGGGAACCTGAAATGGAGGGTTTCATGGAAGAGCGGTTCTTTCGATTCTCATTATTGTACAACTCGGAACGGTCAGATTCCACATTAGTATCATTCATTTTTTAAACTTTAGTAAGGCTACGTCCTAATAGGACTGCAAATATTTTGGCTGCCTCGTTAATAATTAAC
>NW_017144423.1:209563-210715 GCF_001652005.2 Ceratina calcarata
GTACCAGCAAGACTACAAATCTGAACGTGTCTGTATTAGAAAATTAGGAAGAGAATAAAAAGAATATAAATCAATTACATAATTACACTCGAGAGATAATTTGCACTACGTACGAGAGGCGAATACCACAGCGTGCAGCGTCGCGACGCGACCCGGGACCGTGTTATTCTTTCGAAATTAGGTATTCGTGCTGCATCATTCCGGATCAGAGAGACCATATACGGATGGCTAAAGATACGGGACATGATGCATGTACGCTTGTATTTCATCGGTGCAGCAAAGAGAAAGCCGCTTTCAGCGTTAATTTGGGACAAACAGGCGTTACCTTTAATTTTTCCCGCGTAAGAATTGTTTGACAAGCAAGAAAAGTCGACAAAATTTTTATAGAACGAAGCCGGTGTCTATCTATTCCTACCTGGAAACAGGGTAATTATAAAAAAAGAGGAGTACCCCATATTTTATTTTACCGTAATTAATATCGTTCGAGATCTCTAGCTCAAGTGCCTGTCCTGGAAATCCGTAGATATCAATTGATAAGGCGTGATATGAATGGTTTACTAAGATCAATATTAGTATCGCGATAATAATAATTATTGGAAGGAAAATTGCGAGTAGCTATGAATGCTAGGCTGGCTAAAACTAAACTTGTAGACTGGAAATGTCACTGACCGTGCAGCGTGCGGATAATTTTTCCCTCGGCCGAAAAGTGGGGACGACACGAACATGGTGGGGACCATAGCGCTGCGGAGAGCTTCGCGAACGCGCATGAGCACGCATGAGGGGAATAGTAGTGGGGATCGAAATACGGGCGAAAAACAGGGGAAGCGAGCCTCGAGGGAAAAATTATCCGCACGCTGTGACCGTGAGACTCGCACGAATGAACGCAGGGTTTGGGCGATGGGAAGGATAACAACCGTGTGAGTGTTAAGCTTTTTCGTTTATTGAAAATATCTCTGTAAAACGTGTGTATATCGTGGCCGGGCGAGGTAAGCCGACGAAACCGAATCTCGTTTTGTATTTTTTTTTTTTTTTTTTTCCTTTTTTTGTTGTTCGACAGTGAAACGAAATCGGGTAGCGAACGAAGGAATATACGGTGAAGACATTGAAACCAATAAATAGAGTCGAATCGTTATTTAGTCATCTACATGAGTA
>NW_017144423.1:211257-211776 GCF_001652005.2 Ceratina calcarata
CTACATGAGTAAAGGACGAATCAACGATGCATTCGCTTACTTTTCTTTTTTTCACTTTGTTTTTCATTTAATCTTAGTATATTAATTATATTATGTATAACAAAGCGGTAACAACTTGTTAATTGTAACTATTACGGTAATAATCGTTTACTTTGTATAATTACAATAATGTGATGTAAGGATGATCGTTAACTAATCGATAACAAACGAATCGTTTCCTGTTTGATCCTGACTTCGTCTCGATCATCGTTATATCGATCCTCGTCGTGTCCTTAAAACTCGATTTGTTTAATTATACATCTCTGCCTTTCGTTTTCTTCCTTCATATCCGACATCAGCTTTTAATCTAAGTCGTACCGATGATCACTTCGTCCCCTCGTATTAATTATTTAACAACACTTTTTTCATCCGTTTTATTATTTGCTCTTTAATTTAATAATCGTAGTAAACATAGTAATTATTTATAATATTGTGCAAATAATTCATATTTTTATTCCGTTTAATAATAATAATAATAAT
>NW_017144423.1:212535-213233 GCF_001652005.2 Ceratina calcarata
AATTTTTACTTAGACCACTTAATTAATATGTTGGGCACATGTTTTATGTTTAATTATTATTATGGGCACAAGTATAGATGAGTAAATTATTTCTGAAAATCGTTTTGATTTCGAAACGTCTGCGTCAGTGCCAGATCGAGCAGTGAAAAATCGAGGCACAGATTTATTAATGCTTTCGGATTTCGTCTGGTCTTAAGAGAAACCGACGCGATTAGAAACGGGTCGGGAATCATCGTACCAATCTGTAAAAATCATTTGATTTGCCATCGAATCATTTACACGGCACGGATGATGGGGTTCGAAACGTAAAAAGGGTGGCGTGAGCGATTCGGTGGGGAGGGCGGGGGGTTTTGGTATGTCGGAGTAGTTAGACAGTGAGCCGGACGGACCATCAGATACGTCGTACTTCGATAGAGAAGAAGGATCGACGAGTCTTTTTCTTTTTTAATTCTCTTTCAATTCTAATGAATCGTCGTCGATCGATCTCGTTGCCCCGATTCGGTTCGTTTCGTCGTCGTCGTCGTCGTCGTCGTCGTCCGCCGTGCTCCGTGTTAAAAAAAATCGATTTTGTATTAACGAATTATTTTTTAGAATTTCTTTTTATCAGCTGCGCGAACAGCAACGACACGCACGATCCTTGTCCTCGTTTTTCGTTTTACGGAAATAATAATATTTGCACGACACGCTTCTAGTATGTC
>NW_017144423.1:214247-214758 GCF_001652005.2 Ceratina calcarata
TATTTGCACGACACGCTTCTAGTATGTCTATAAGCATGGAATTTACAGTCGTTTCACAGTTCGCAGTACTCGGAATTTTAAAACCGAGTATTGAGTACTGGGAAGCTATAAATTTCAGCCTAAGGATTTTGCTCAAAATAATTGTACAATTCTGATAATCATTCGTGAAAACGAATAAGAATGCTACTGGAGCGATTGGAAATAATTTCTCTGATATGTTTAATTTGTTCAACTTCCGGCGTGTCTAACGATTCAAACGAAAATTCATGTCGCCACAGGATACGTAATTCATTAGCTTGGCAGGAAGTAACAGAGAGGACGAACTTCGTATGCTTCGAGTGAAGAAAAGTGAGTCGATTTTTCCGGCAGAGATTCAGATTCGTTCGATCGAATCATCGATACCTAATCGATCTTAGCGAATTCTTACTTATTATTCTTACACTCTTATTCTTCT
Organism: Ceratina calcarata; assembly: GCF_001652005.2. NCBI lineage: Eukaryota > Metazoa > Arthropoda > Insecta > Hymenoptera > Apidae > Ceratina > Ceratina calcarata. The sequence continues at coordinate 214,702 of NW_017144423.1, forward strand.
TACTGAATTTTGTCATCGGAAATCGAAATAAAAACAGAATATAATTTTTTCTAACTT
>NW_017144424.1:0-1344 GCF_001652005.2 Ceratina calcarata
CGACCATTCATTGTCTTTAAAAGGCATTGAATGGGGACCTGAACATACCCGTGTCGAGTGCGAAATCAGCAGTGAAACTATACGCCCGTATATCCCCGTTTCTCTGCGTAAACGCATTTTGTGTTGTTTGATCCATTCTCCAGCGCATCCAAGTACCAAGGCTACCGATCGTTTGGTACGCCAAAGATACGTTTGGCCGAACATGCATCGAGATATATCTCGTTGGTGCAAAGAATGCCTCGTTTGCCAACAATGTAAAGTCTCTCAACACGTAAAAGTGCGTACTTTATTGCACCTGACGGTCGCTTTGAACATGTGCATGCGAACATAATCGGTCCCCTGCCTCCAAGTGAGGGCTTTACATATTGCTTAACCATGATCGATAGATTTTCCCAATGGGCTGAGGCTACTATCGCCAGAGCGTTTTATGAAGCCTGGATCGCTCGTTATGGATTACCCAAGGTCCTATCCACGGACCAAGATCCGCAGTTAGAATCTCAGATTTTCAAATCGCTTCTCGAACTCTCAGGATGCAAACGTGTCCGTACGACTGCTTATCATCCTGCAGCGAACGAGATGGTTGAGCGCTGGCACCGTTCGCTTAAAACGGGAGTAAGATGCCATTTAAACAAACAATGGCCGCGTGTTCTACCAACCGTCCTATTAGGTTTACGTGCGCACCTCCGTCTAGACACCAACGCGACTCCTGCGGAATTCATGTTCGGGACCGTGTTAAGGCTGCCCGGCGAATTTTTCCTCCCGGAAAATGAATCGAAAGACCCTCGCGTGTTTATAGATGAGTTTCGCGAAACCATGCGAAAGGTCAAGCCGGTGCCGATCGAACATCGCCACAAGATCCGTGCGTTCGTATTTAAAGATTTACCAACGTGTACCCACGTATTCTTACGAGCGAGAGTAATTAAGCAACCCCTGGAGTGCCCTTACTCCGGCCCGTACAAAATAATCGAGCGTGTTAGCGATATTGATTACGTAATCGATGTGAACGGTTCACCTCGGAACGTTCACATCGAAAATCTTAAACCTGCGTATATCATCGCCGAAAGAGATGAAACTGCGACCGACGCAGCTCCCACCAATGTACCTGGTCCTTCGAACCTAAGGACGTATCCTGCGAAAACCAAAGGTGCAAACCAAAGACACGTGACCATAAACGAATTGAAAAATTCAGTTCACACGATTCGGTATTAAGTGTTATCTCGCCTTAGAGAAATTAAAGCGTTTATTATAAAAGACTGAATACAAAAGTCAAATGAACAACCAAGTTCCTGTTTCGTACAAATATATCATATTGTATTAACATAAGTTCCTACATTGTGATACCAA
>NW_017144424.1:1796-7783 GCF_001652005.2 Ceratina calcarata
CGCTTAGGGGGGAGTAATGTGGGCACCGGCCCCCACTCTCTCGACCGTGCTGACCGCAGCACGCATGCGCGCCCGGCTTCGCAAACCGTCTTCCGTAAAGACGAGGCATAAGCGTTGTAAGCGTTGTAGACCGAGCAGAGACAACGCGTGTTCCGGCAAACGCCATTATTAAACGATTGACTGCAAGTGCAATTGCAAGTGGACCAATAAATATTAGTTAGTACGCCTCATACGCATTCGATCCTCTATACCACGATCCGATCCTGGGTAGAGATTGTGGGGCTACAACAGGATCAAGAAGACGAAGGTCTCCGAGCACGTGGCTAACCCAGCCATCGGTGCGACCCCACAATTTTGTAGCGGATGACGGCTGGTAGATAAAATAACTGTCGGTATGCTCTCGGTATCGGTTACCTGTCGGTAAGGTCCCTCGAGAGGTGTGCGTGTTCTGTTACACCAACCCGCTAACTTCTCGTCGATATGGTAGGGCTCTACTCACGACGGTAATAAGTCCAGAGTACTTATCGTCTCACGTGCACGATTTATTCTCTTTATGTTACAATGATATTTACAATGCTAGTGACGCGTTCACTTAAACTACGCGTCGCTCATTCTGTTAAGCGGAGCGAAATCCTGCCGAGGATTTCGCCTCTTACGCGTGCACTTGCACGGGAATCGGCGTCGTGCCGTGATTCAACTTTACGCGATCGTTCGACGATCGAATATTAATTTTGCTGGGTATTATTCACAACGTTAACAAAAGGCTAATTACCTCCAGACTCGACGTTCATGGAACGGAGCTGTTCTCGCGAGACGCGGACAACTATTGCCTTTTACGCAGTCAAGACAAACTCTATACTCGTATGACTGCTCTCGACGCGCATCCGTTACGGACTGGTGAATGGACTTGTTCAAACTCGTTGAACCAAGATCTTCACGCGAAAGGGGTAGCCAGAGGGACGAACTCCCTAGCTATCGGTTCTGACTAGTGGCGCCAAGCGGCCACATCATTCCCCCCTTCGGAAAAAAGGAAAACGACTCTGTCGTAATCATGACTTAACGGCTAAAATACAATAGAGTTACAAAACTATTTACAATGTGTATAAACATTAAAACTACTATTGCGCCCAGGCTACCTCTTTCTTTTGACGTCCCGCCGCAGGCGGAAAGGTTCTGAGTATGCCTGTAGGCTTTGCGACGGTGTCCGACTTGGCACTCGTGCCAGACGTAGATGGTTGCTCGGACGAATCGTTTGAAGCGTCCTTAAAATCTAACGCCAAATATGCTAGCTTTAAACGATCTACGGAGACCTGTTCTCTTCTGCCGTTTAATAGTATCGTGAACACGCGATCGCTCAAGCGTTCAATAACACGATGCGGACCTGAATAAGGCTGTTCTAACGGGCGACTAGATGCGTCTATTCGTAAAAATACGTGAGAACAAGTGTACAAGTCCGAATAGACAAACACTTTGGTCTTACTGTGGTGTGCTGTGGGCTTAGGACGCAAATTCCTCATCGCGATTCTGAAAGGTTCCAAGAATATCTGCGGATTGGAGTCTAACTCCTTGGAATCGAAAAATTCTGCAGGCACTTTCAAGGTAGTGCCGTACACCAGCTCGGCTGGGGAGGCTTTAATATCCTCTTTATAAGCTGTCCTGAGCCCCAACATTACCACGGGCAATGCGTCAAGATATTCGCTGGCTGGATGGCACGACAACGCAACTTTAGTGGAGAGAGGCCATCGTTCAACTAACCCATTGGACTGAGGGTGGTATGCCATCGTTCGGGATCGACGTCCACCGACTAATTTCACGAGCGCGGCGAAAAGCTCGGCTTCGAATTGCGAACCGCGATCGGTAGTTATTATGCGTGGCGCACCAAAACGCGAAATCCAAGACGAGAATAGGACTTTCGCAACATTATCAGCGGTGATTTCCGTAATTGGCACTGCTTCAGGCCAACGCGTAAAACGATCAATTATTGTCAATAAATAACGATAACCGCGAACGATTGGTAACGGACCAACTAAATCAATGTGAATATGATCGAAACGATTGTCCGGTACTGGAATATGAGACGGCTCGAAATGATTGTGTTTCGACACTTTCGCGCGCTGACACGTTAAACAGGTTTTTACCCTCTGTGCGATGTCTTCGTTCATTCTGAGCCAGACGAATTTGTCGACGATGTACCTCCGGGTACTCTTCACTCCAGGATGCGTCTTACTATACGCCAGATCGAAAACTCGCTTCCTAAGCGATGCTGGGATGTAAGTCCGAATGCCCTTGTCCGATAGTGCGCAGTAAATGATGTCATCCGTTCCGGTAAGCGTATACGTCGTTAGACGCAATCCTGGCAACGGTGAACGTAGGAGCTCCTGAAGCTCCGGGTCTCTCGCTTGCTCTTCCGCAATCTCTTGCGTATCTAGCGAGACTGGCATTGTAACTGCGTCGATCCTGGACAGAGCATCTGCCACGGCATTTTCCGAGCCCGCAATATGCCTGATGTCGGTGGTGAACTCTGAGATGAATGCTAACTGGTTCACCTGTCTCGAAGTCGATTGCTCCAGCTTCTTCTTGAAAGCAAAGACAAGAGGTTTATGGTCCGTCAACACGTAGAATTTCCTACCTTCGAGAACATCCCGAAAGCGTTTGATGGCCTTATGTACTGCCAGCAACTCCCGGTCGTACGTGCTGTATTTTTGCTCCGCCGATGATAACTTCTTCGAGAAGAAATATAGGGGTTGCCAAACCTCGCCTATCTTCTGCTGCAGTACTGCACCTAGAGCGACGTTCGAAGCGTCTGGTTGCACGGCTAACTCAGCTCCTTCCGCGGGAAAGGCGAGTAGGGTCGCCTGTGCCAGCACCTTCTTGACTTCCTGGAACGCTGTCACACGTTCCTCTGTCCAGTCCACTGGATCTGCGTTTCTGATCTTGGCACCAGCCACAGCGGCCTGCAATGGGCCCTGGATAATTGCGACGTCCTTCATGCACCGGTTGTAAAAGTTGATCATGCCGAGGAACCTCCTCAGCGACTTGACGTTGCTAGGGCGTGGAAAATCCACAATGGCCTTAACTTTGACGGGCAGCGGCGCAATTCCGTGAGCGCTAATGCGGTGTCCCAGGTAATCCACTTCTGGGCGTCCAAACACGCATTTATCAGGGTTGATCAATAACCCGTATCGCTGCAACCTACTAAGGAGAGTCTTAAGATGTTCTACGTGCTCGTCCGCCGACGACGACGCGACGAGAATGTCATCGATATATACAGAACAATAATCCAGGCCGGCTACAACCTGGTTCATGAACCTCTGAAACGATTGAGCAGCATTCCGTAACCCGAAGGTCATGTAAGGGAACTCAAAGAGTCCAAACGGCGTAATTATCGCTGTCTTCGGAATGTCCTGCTCCCGCACTGGTATCCGCTGATACGCACGTTTCAGGTCGATGGTCGGGAAAATCTTCGAACCATGCAGGAAGGTCATACAGTCGTGTAGAAACGGGATTGGATACCTGTCCGATATCGTCACGCTGTTCGGCGCCGGTAATCTCCACACGGACGCCAGGATCCATCCTTCTTCTTCACAAGGTGAAGTGGACTGGCCCACGGGCTGCACGACGGTCGACATATACCGTTTTTCAGCATTGTATCAAATTCTTGCTTCGCAGCCTTGAACTTCTCTGGGTCGAGCCTACAAGCCCGAGTGGTGAGAGGCGGACCAGTCGTCTCGATGCAGTGGGTGACATTATGGACGACCTTGGAAGGCACCCACGATGAACGCTGTAACTCCGGGAACTCCTTCAAGAGATTTTGAAAACGGTTGTCATTCAGCACCCGACTAACGGAGGGTGTCTCAACCGAACCGATAACGCCGCGAACGCGCGACGAAGACACCGTGTCGATTAATTGTTTATTGTGGATGTCTATCAAGAGCTGGAAATGATCAAGGAAATCCGTTCCTAGAATAGCTCGAGTCACGTCTGCAACCACAAATTCCCACGGGAACACTCGCGATGAACCGAAATCCATCGTTAATAGTTTCGTGCCGAAGGTAGCAATTTTCGTACCGTTGGCAGCATAAAGAGGAGTCTCCTGCTGTTTACCATGATCCGAAGGGCCAGCAGGGATCACCGAGACATCGGCTCCGGAGTCTATCAGGCACTTAAGACCGGAACTTCTATCCATCACTATTAGGCGACGTTTAAACGCTTCCCCGAAATCCGCCGCCGTGATTACTGGGGAGCGGGGTTTTCCGACTTGCCCCACGAACACGAAGGGAAGCAACGATACGCGGCCGCACCGAACTTCGCGTGGAAACGACACAAACCGTTACGCCACTGGCCGCGACTGCCGCTGCGTTTTCGGGAACTTCCGCACTGAAACTGTCTACCGCGCGAACGATTACGTCTAGGACGTCGATTTTCAGCCATAAGCTGTTCCATTTTCGACGACATCGTCGCGATTCGCGCAGCGAGATCGGCAAGCACAGAGTCCTGACTAGAAACAGGCGCAACGACCGGTTGCGATACAGGAACAAGCACTGATTGTTCACCTGAATCACTTGCAACCCCCGACACCGTTGCGGCAGGAATATACCTTAACTGTTCGTAAACGAGATCAGCCTACTCGGCGAGCTGATCCAACGTCAGGCTGGTAGGCACCGCGAGGATCGAACGTGCACTGTGCGATAATTGATCTAAAAAGAATGCGCGCAACATCGACTCCTGACATTGACCATCGGCCAGGAACTTTAACCTGCGGAGGAACACAGACGGCTTATCGTCTCCCAACTTCTCATTCCGCATCAATTGCTGGATTTTAGTGTCCTGAGTTGGGGAGTAAATCTTCAAAAGACGATTCTTCATCGCTTCGTATTTTCCGTCGGCCGGCGGTGACATTACTATGTCGCGAACATCAGCGAGGACTACATCCTCTAAATTGGTGGTTAAACATTTGAAACGGCTGACGTCATCCATAACGCCTGCCAGGTCAAAAACCATTTCCAATTGCACGAACCATAGCGTCGTATCAGTCTTAGAAAACGGCTGAATCTTCGGATGCATTATCGATTTGCCGGATCTTGCAGCAGTAAGAGGTGACGCAGCATCTCCCTGCGACGAAGAACTCACCGGAGTATCCATATTAGGTGTATTTACTGCCGTCGGAACTGCTTGATAGGACGAAGAATCCTTGAAACTGTCGCGATTTGTGGAACGCGTATTCACCATTACCGGTGCACAGGCTAAATAGTCTCTGTTGCGTCGGATTTCAAAGAAAAGTTCGGATCACCACTGTAACTGAGTCTGAACAGAGTTCGAATCGCGTTTGAATCACATTGATTCACATCGATATCACATCGAACGCGACGGTCACGACGAACACGACGATCACGTCGGAGTCACCAATGTAGCGGATGGCGGCTGGTAGATAAAATAACTGTCGGTTCACTTAAACTACACGACGCTTAGTCTACTAAGCGGAGCGAAATCTTGCCGAGGATTTCGTCTGTTACGCGTGCACTTGCACGGGAATCGGCATCGTGCCGTGATTCAACTTTACGCGATCGTCCGACGATCGAATATCAATTTTGCTGGGTATTATTCACAGCGTTAACAAAAGGCTAATTACCTCCAGACTCGACGTTCATGGAACAGAGCTATTCTCGCGAGACGCGGACAACTATTGCCTTTTACGCGGTCAAGACAAACTCTATACTCGTACGACTGCTTTCGACGCGCATCCGTTACGGACTGGTGAACGGACTTGTTCAAACCAGCGTTACCAGATTTTTACCCACGACGCTCGCTTCCCCTGTTTTTCGCCCGTATTTCGATCCCCACTACTATTCCCCTCATGCGCGTTCGCGAAGCTCTCCGCAGCGCTACCTGCATAACATTTCGTCCTAGTGATTTCTGAATTTGAATCGGACGAAATGAATTATTATGAAGAGCGAAAGTAAATGTAATGAATATAATTTATATACATG
>NW_017144424.1:7920-11744 GCF_001652005.2 Ceratina calcarata
GGCTAGAGGAATATAAATAATAGTAAATTCGAGTATACTGTTGTTTAAGGAACTGGGGTTGTTAATCACCTTAAATGGGATGTTATTTTTGATTAAAATGGCAGTGCCACCGTCGCAGGTGGTATTGGGACGATCTGTTCTAATAAGATGATAACCATCGAATTGTGGTTTATGATTAGCATTCAGTTTGGTCTCTGATTAGGATTATATCAAATAAGTGTTTACGAGCGAATACCATAAGCTCAAGTCTGCGATAATTAGCGCATAACGAGTTAACGTTAATGGCAGCTAGAGAAACTGCGAATTGGCTATTAATAGGTTTGGCTTTTAGAGGGGGCATTGAGAATTGAGAAAATTTGGTCGATTCTATCTGAATTATGGGAAATTGATTGAATGATACTGTTAAGCTGAGAGGAAATTAAGTTGGAAATTTCATTTTTTAATTTCGTGATCCAGTCATTCAGAGGAGGTGGTCTGTTACCTATATTAACGCCCTCGTTATAGTTTAAGATGTTACTGGCCGGGGTCGTTTTATAGTTGGCTGAAAGGATCCGTGGAGTGTTGGGTGTTGCCAAGGGTATGGTTAATCTAGCTGCCATGTTAGCGTACGAGACATTGTCTTGTATTTTAGACGTAGCGGTAGAAATTTTACGGAAAGATTTTTCTACTCGCCGAGTAGCGATCGCCTGTTTTTGCGCATTGGCTAATTTTAAGTAGATACAGCCACGGTAGTTGGCTGGGTGGCCTTTTTCGCCGCAGTTGACGCAACATAAGTCTTCTTTTTTTGACGCCGCAGGAATTTGGCATTCTGGACAGAGCATCTGCCACGGCATTTTCCGAGCCCGCAATATGCCTGATGTCGGTGGTGAACTCTGAGATGAATGCTAACTGGTTCACCTGTCTCGAAGTCGATTGCTCCAGCTTCTTCTTGAAAGCAAAGACAAGAGGTTTATGGTCCGTCAACACGTAGAATTTCCTACCTTCGAGAACATCCCGAAAGCGTTTGATGGCCTTATGTACTGCCAGCAACTCCCGGTCGTACGTGCTGTATTTTTGCTCCGCCGATGATAACTTCTTCGAGAAGAAATATAGGGGTTGCCAAACCTCGCCTATCTTCTGCTGCAGTACTGCACCTAGAGCGACGTTCGAAGCGTCTGGTTGCACGGCTAACTCAGCTCCTTCCGCGGGAAAGGCGAGTAGGGTCGCCTGTGCCAGCACCTTCTTGACTTCCTGGAACGCTGTCACACGTTCCTCTGTCCAGTCCACTGGATCTGCGTTTCTGATCTTGGCACCAGCCACAGCGGCCTGCAATGGGCCCTGGATAATTGCGACGTCCTTCATGCACCGGTTGTAAAAGTTGATCATGCCGAGGAACCTCCTCAGCGACTTGACGTTGCTAGGGCGTGGAAAATCCACAATGGCCTTAACTTTGACGGGCAGCGGCGCAATTCCGTGAGCGCTAATGCGGTGTCCCAGGTAATCCACTTCTGGGCGTCCAAACACGCATTTATCAGGGTTGATCAATAACCCGTATCGCTGCAACCTACTAAGGAGAGTCTTAAGATGTTCTACGTGCTCGTCCGCCGACGACGACGCGACGAGAATGTCATCGATATATACAGAACAATAATCCAGGCCGGCTACAACCTGGTTCATGAACCTCTGAAACGATTGAGCAGCATTCCGTAACCCGAAGGTCATGTAAGGGAACTCAAAGAGTCCAAACGGCGTAATTATCGCTGTCTTCGGAATGTCCTGCTCCCGCACTGGTATCCGCTGATACGCACGTTTCAGGTCGATGGTCGGGAAAATCTTCGAACCATGCAGGAAGGTCATACAGTCGTGTAGAAACGGGATTGGATACCTGTCCGATATCGTCACGCTGTTCGGCGCCGGTAATCTCCACACGGACGCCAGGATCCATCCTTCTTCTTCACAAGGTGAAGTGGACTGGCCCACGGGCTGCACGACGGTCGACATATACCGTTTTTCAGCATTGTATCAAATTCTTGCTTCGCAGCCTTGAACTTCTCTGGGTCGAGCCTACAAGCCCGAGTGGTGAGAGGCGGACCAGTCGTCTCGATGCAGTGGGTGACATTATGGACGACCTTGGAAGGCACCCACGATGAACGCTGTAACTCCGGGAACTCCTTCAAGAGATTTTGAAAACGGTTGTCATTCAGCACCCGACTAACGGAGGGTGTCTCAACCGAACCGATAACGCCGCGAACGCGCGACGAAGACACCGTGTCGATTAATTGTTTATTGTGGATGTCTATCAAGAGCTGGAAATGATCAAGGAAATCCGTTCCTAGAATAGCTCGAGTCACGTCTGCAACCACAAATTCCCACGGGAACACTCGCGATGAACCGAAATCCATCGTTAATAGTTTCGTGCCGAAGGTAGCAATTTTCGTACCGTTGGCAGCATAAAGAGGAGTCTCCTGCTGTTTACCATGATCCGAAGGGCCAGCAGGGATCACCGAGACATCGGCTCCGGAGTCTATCAGGCACTTAAGACCGGAACTTCTATCCATCACTATTAGGCGACGTTTAAACGCTTCCCCGAAATCCGCCGCCGTGATTACTGGGGAGCGGGGTTTTCCGACTTGCCCCACGAACACGAAGGGAAGCAACGATACGCGGCCGCACCGAACTTCGCGTGGAAACGACACAAACCGTTACGCCACTGGCCGCGACTGCCGCTGCGTTTTCGGGAACTTCCGCACTGAAACTGTCTACCGCGCGAACGATTACGTCTAGGACGTCGATTTTCAGCCATAAGCTGTTCCATTTTCGACGACATCGTCGCGATTCGCGCAGCGAGATCGGCAAGCACAGAGTCCTGACTAGAAACAGGCGCAACGACCGGTTGCGATACAGGAACAAGCACTGATTGTTCACCTGAATCACTTGCAACCCCCGACACCGTTGCGGCAGGAATATACCTTAACTGTTCGTAAACGAGATCAGCCTACTCGGCGAGCTGATCCAACGTCAGGCTGGTAGGCACCGCGAGGATCGAACGTGCACTGTGCGATAATTGATCTAAAAAGAATGCGCGCAACATCGACTCCTGACATTGACCATCGGCCAGGAACTTTAACCTGCGGAGGAACACAGACGGCTTATCGTCTCCCAACTTCTCATTCCGCATCAATTGCTGGATTTTAGTGTCCTGAGTTGGGGAGTAAATCTTCAAAAGACGATTCTTCATCGCTTCGTATTTTCCGTCGGCCGGCGGTGACATTACTATGTCGCGAACATCAGCGAGGACTACATCCTCTAAATTGGTGGTTAAACATTTGAAACGGCTGACGTCATCCATAACGCCTGCCAGGTCAAAAACCATTTCCAATTGCACGAACCATAGCGTCGTATCAGTCTTAGAAAACGGCTGAATCTTCGGATGCATTATCGATTTGCCGGATCTTGCAGCAGTAAGAGGTGACGCAGCATCTCCCTGCGACGAAGAACTCACCGGAGTATCCATATTAGGTGTATTTACTGCCGTCGGAACTGCTTGATAGGACGAAGAATCCTTGAAACTGTCGCGATTTGTGGAACGCGTATTCACCATTACCGGTGCACAGGCTAAATAGTCTCTGTTGCGTCGGATTTCAAAGAAAAGTTCGGATCACCACTGTAACTGAGTCTGAACAGAGTTCGAATCGCGTTTGAATCACATTGATTCACATCGATATCACATCGAACGCGACGGTCACGACGAACACGACGATCACGTCGGAGTCACCAATGTAGCGGATGGCGGCTGGTAGATAAAATAACTGTCGGTTCACTTAAACTACACGACGCTTAGTCTA
>NW_017144424.1:12841-13168 GCF_001652005.2 Ceratina calcarata
TTACTTATCCTACTTGTACAATTGCATTATGTAATATTGTTAAACATGTTAAGAATGTCTAACGCCCTCTATTTTCGTGTATGTTGAAAATAAGAAAAGACCAAAGAATTTTACGTGCCTTTACCTGGATTCCACAATGACCCTGAGCCCTCCATTTACGCATACTATCGCACTGTATCCGTATACTTCGAGCTCGGATCGACTTCGGTTTAGTAGAGAGAGAAGACGAAGACGAATCAGTCCGTCGCTCTTGATATTTCGCTTTCTCTCTTTAAGCCGAAGTCGAGCCGTCGAGCCGAGTTCGGAGCACACGGATACGATGCGATA
>NW_017144426.1:0-310 GCF_001652005.2 Ceratina calcarata
AATGTTATAAACTAATAGTGAAAATATTATAAATAATATTGTTAAACAGACGATTTTCGTACGTGTAAATTCGAATCTGGAAATTTCCAATTTCAAAAGTTTCGCTTTGATAATGCAATGCAAAGCATGACATTGCCATGAAGATTTTACATTGTCAAGCACGTTCATTGAAATTAAAATTGAAACCAGAATAATTAATCGGATAAAAGTACATCTTGTGTCTACCCTGTGTCAGCAACATGATTAATGTAATTTCATACAATGATATTTGATGGCAATCGTTAATAATGACACAGGAATGATTAAATAC
>NW_017144427.1:0-310 GCF_001652005.2 Ceratina calcarata
CGGACGCCCAGGGTCGACAATAATCGTTAAGGTGTATTTCGTTTCTTGCGGATTCTACCAGCCAAGGACTCTACTCGGAATTTTTCTCATTATCGACCTCGTGGCTGGCTAATCCTCTTACCTGTAACTACGCAGCCCCACAACGATGTCTTGCTAATATTTTGTTACTAATTAACCCCTTGAACTGAAACTACGAGTCCAGCTTGTTATTAATTTTCTTGAGAAAATTGACAATGAAGAGCTCTATTACTCTCCTTATAATTGAGATTCGAAGCTTTTTATGGGAGAAATAAAAAGTCATAGTGAGTCT
>NW_017144428.1:0-310 GCF_001652005.2 Ceratina calcarata
TATTCATTTATAGCTAATAAATTATCATATTTACTTTCGTAATGGGTGTCTGTCATTGGCAAGCTTTCTGCACTGAATAAGTTACCAGGAAATTTTATACACATACTCAACTTCATAATACCACTGTCACTTCTCACTTAAAAATTTTCAAATACTTACACTGTCGTTCTTGCACTCTAACATTAAACGTCTTCGAAAGGAGCCGACTGTTTTTCATTCACAAAATAAACTTCACTATCCGTGAACTACACGATGCGCGGAGAGCGCGACTCGTTCGGCATGACGCTCTTTTTATCAGAATCGGCGGATA
>NW_017144429.1:0-310 GCF_001652005.2 Ceratina calcarata
CCTTTGCGCCGACACAAATATAATTTCGTCTTCACCGGAGCATCCACCATCTACTCTGGACGAACATAGTATAGCCATAAGTAGTGATATTGAGAATTGGAAAAGCACGTTGATGGAATGTGTGTCTACTTCGGCACCAGACTCGATTGGAGAGAATCTTATGTTAGTGCACGAACAAATGCTGAGTGTATGCGCTAGAGTATTAGAACATCCAGAACAGAGCCAATATATAATAGACGAGTTTCTTGAAAATTGTCTAGTACCATCGTTGTGGAAACCTCCATCCTCTGCAAAGAGAAATCGCAATAAA
>NW_017144430.1:0-310 GCF_001652005.2 Ceratina calcarata
CACCATTTTTAGCTATACGTTGTTTAAAGCAATTAGCTGATGATGAAAGTAAAAAGTTTCCTCTAGGAGCTCAGGCATTTAAAAAAGATTTTGATGTGGATGATCTTTTAACGGAAGAATGCAATTTTGAAGTAGCTTCAAAATTAAGAGACGAAATTATTGGTTTAGCAAATGCTGGATGTCTTAATCTGCGTCAATGGAGTTCAAATGATTTTAATTTAGTTAAACATCTGACTACAAATATGGATCAAAGAACGATTTGTTTAGATACAAACGATAACAAAAAAATGTTAGGTATTCATTGGAATCC
>NW_017144431.1:0-310 GCF_001652005.2 Ceratina calcarata
AAATTAGAAAATTTCCTACGATTTAGGAGACGGTCGTTTCGGAACGCGATTCCGTTGGGCAAAGATTAAACGCGGATCCGGCGTTAATTAGGGGCAGCAAGAAATAGATACGGGTTTCATCGAAAACATTTCCCTGTTCGCCGATAATCCGTTTACTAGTAGCCACCCGTTAATAAGCTTATCGCGACTCAAAAGCTTTCGCGTTTCCTTCCAAGGGAGCGAAAGCTTTCGCAGGTCTAACGATATTTCCTCGGGATCGTTATTAAAATCCCGAAACAGTCTCGCCTTTCCTGTTCCCTCGAAACGCCTT
>NW_017144433.1:0-310 GCF_001652005.2 Ceratina calcarata
CTTTGCACCGTCTCCCTTATTCCATTCTTTTAAAGGCTTCCGGCCAGGGACAACGTTGTTTAATAATACTATACTTCAGACTATGCCCGAGGGTCATAATAGAATTTATACGTTCCTCTTTTCTTTTTTTTTAGCCACGATCACTATACCACAGTATATGAAAGAGCAGTAGGCTCACTCTGTCAAAGAGTGTACTAACAATTGACTCTTCTGACAATTCGTGTTTATTTCGACGATTCGATTCAAGATATTTTCGTAGCTGTACATTGGATTATCGATATTTTTTTTTCACGTCCAAACACGGCTATCC
>NW_017144434.1:0-310 GCF_001652005.2 Ceratina calcarata
ATATATGACTGTCTCTTTTAAAGTACCAGACACTTTAATAAGAATAAGCTTATTATAATAAATGAATATTAAACTGTCTTTTAATTGTATACTACATTTGAAAACAATTTTTTATAAAAGTAATATATTCCAAGGATATCAGCACTGGTTTGACTAAATCTTTTTTGTGTGACTTAAAACCTTAATCCGGTATTTATAAAAGAACATTGGCAATTTGTTAAAATTCATCGCATTCGTTGTAATTTAGACTACTTATTTGAAGATCACGTATACAATGAATGCAGGTGTTGAATATTTTATTTCGTCGATA
>NW_017144435.1:0-2491 GCF_001652005.2 Ceratina calcarata
CTAGTATATGAATAGTATACGTGAGAATTTTTTTCATTTTTCTATGCATAGAATAGAATAAAAAATCATAGAAGTATCATACTATATTGTACAATTGATCATCATTTACCAGAAATTATTACACATCCATGATGAACCGTCACATACTGTCATAAACTATTATGCAACCATCTTAAACTATCACACGCTATCGTAAACTGTCATACGAATTTGCTCAGGAGCTGAAGAGGAATCGGGCAATATTCATTGGTACAGGGGAAAGTATAGTACCCTTGAACAGCGGATATCTTAACATACACACCCTTTTACAGAGTCAAATGTGAATCAATATTAAACATGTCCGAAAACTTTCAGAAATCCGTATTTTTCTATTGGAGAAGACAATATATCGGTATATAAGTGAAATAATAACATCTAGTTATAATTAAAATGTACGACTCATTTTCTTCACAGTTTGCATACATTGTTTGTTTTCGTATCTTTGGGTCAGGCCACAGTTTAGCGTCCGAAGGTTAATCAATGAAGATAACGCTATTCTTAGACTCCAATATCGTAAGTGACTAGTATATTTATTTCTGTTGAGAACTTTCTGGAGTGTATCTCTTTTACTTTTAATTCACAACGTAACTGATAACGGATACTCTAATACAACGATTATGGTTATCACTTTCGCTCTTAAATACGTTATTAGCATCAGCGGCTGCCACGATCGTGCATCGTGCAGTGACTCTTCGCTTATAGAGTGTAGACTGGCATCTCATAAGCGTGAAGCTTTATTTGATTCCGTCAATCCCTCTGCACGGTCTTTCAGCTTCTATAGTATTTTAATGCGCCCGGAAGATTAATAACGAGGACGAAAAATCTTTGATGATTCAAAAAAACCTTGGTGTCGACTGCTGTGAAACTGCTTTGAAAGTAAGGGTACGTAAGATCTTTAAAATTGAACGAAATTTTATTCATCGTCAGTTTTCATATTTTAGAAGTCGATTTAGGTAAAATTATTACACGAATTGAAGTAAAGCAGTGCCTGCAAGCTTTAATTCGAGCCATAAACGAAGTAAAGTGATCAATTATTAATGAAGTTATCAACAATTGAATATTATTTATATTTCTGGCAAAAATTGAAGAAAGTAATTTGTGAACATTTTTCAATCCTAAGGGACGAATATAGGTAAAACTGTCAAAGTACGCACCGCTGTCCACTTCGTTTTTTGTATGTTGTTGACATTCACTTGTAAGGGCGTAAAGATCTTATCCTGTAGATTTTGATCTTCGATCTGCAGGATCCGTCTTGGTGCATTTGCTCTATCTCGTGCGCTATATTTCCCTTTTTGAAACAAACTTTGGCTAAATGTCCACGCCGCACTGTCTGCAAAAGTTGCACGTTATTTTGTCTGACAACTGACATTTGTCTGCCGTATGAGTTTCGGTGCATCTGTAACAATGTATAGTCGATTTGTAATTTTTGAGCTTATTCGTACTTGTACTTGCGGTTTCCGTTCTGTGGTTATACATTAGCTTTCGTCCCCCAGATATTCTTTTTCTCCGAATGTACATCGGTAATGTATCTAAGGTTCTTGGTTTAATGTATTTGCTTCTTTTTCGGAGAGTTCTATTGCCAACGCTGTTTGTAACGCTCTTTCGAAAGTTAACTCCTTAGTTTCCAAGAGACTCTGGATTCTTTATTGGATAATCCGAAAATAAATTGATTTCGTATAGCTGTCTGCTGGAAAGTACCAAAATTGCATATAATGCTACGATTTTATTGCATTTGCAAAGGTTTGAACATCCTTTCGTGCTTGTCGTTTTCTACAGTTAAATTTATAATTTTCTGCTATTCCTAAAGCAGCTGGTGCGTGCAGATCCTTTAATTTGCTTGTAAGTTCCTCGTACGTTTTCTTGTAAGGGTCTGCTGAACCGTAATAGTCACACGAATTGTTAAATACGTGATCATCTATGTAATATAAGAAATACGGAACCCTCCCATCATTTACGATTTTCATTATCGTGAACGCCCCTTCTTCGCGTTGAGTCCAATGATCCTCATTCGAAGTTCCGGATGTAAAGGGTTGACTTTGTATGTAAAATTATTGTACATTCTGTCCCGACGTCCGAGGTGTACTAATTCGAGTATTCGCCATTGTAATATTTGTTATGTACTTTTGTACGTGAAAATGTCAACACGTAGGTTACGTTTGCACGTGACCACCCGAATAGAAATTTAAACTAGTAAACGACCAGTAAACGACCATTTTTTACTGGTCAATGGCTATAAACTGGCTAGTTTTCCTAGCTAGTTAATGGCTAAATGGTAGACAATTTTTTAGCCAAAAAATGGTCAAGAAACTAGTCAGTTTCTAGCCAGTAAAAACTAGCCAGTTTCGGGACAGTAAAATCTAGCCAATTACTGGCTAGTGAAATTTGTCCATTTACTAGCTAATAAAATCTGGCCAGGTTTGTTTAATTTGTAATAAAATCGGAAGAATTATAC
>NW_017144435.1:4498-5981 GCF_001652005.2 Ceratina calcarata
TATATACAGGGTGTCCCAGAACTAGTGTTAGGCCTTGAAATGGGGTGGAGCCATGGTGATTTTAAACAACTTTTTCCTTTGCAAAAAAGTTGTCCGAGGCGTGGTAGTCGAGTTATTAACAAAAACTCTCGACGAATCAGAGCGCGAGTATACAAGGCGGGCAGGAGCGAGGTAACCGCCTCGTGCGTTGTCGCGCCCGTACGTCGCGCTCGTGACGGGAGCACAAGATGAAAGAAATGTTACATGCAAAAATGAATTAACAAATTGATTAAATGTGAAAGAAAAGAAAGAGATTAGTCGTTAATTACGTTCACTGAACGAATGTAACATACTGAATGAAATAACTAAGAAATTTACAAATTACAGAGTACGTAAAATTATGAAAAATGCGAAAAAAATCAGAGTTGAACTTACTTCTTCGTTGGTCAGTGCACCTGCTCGTAGAAGAACGTCAATGGGTCAATGGGTCGACCTTCGGCACTCGAAGATAGGACACATGGCTCGCAGCAGCTGATGCTTGGAGAAAGTCAATGACCTGCACCCGACGATTTTTTCTTTATCATTACGATCATTGTCACTTTCCCACTGGTAAATTTTCACAAAACAAAAATTGTCACTTTTACACTTCCCAAATTCACTGCCACTTTTCATTTTACAAATCCACTGTCACATTACACTTTGCAATCTAAAATTTGCATACACGTTTTTATTTTAATTCTTAGTTCCGATCGGAATACCGTTCGCGGAACAATTCCACTGCTGCTCTCGGATTATAACTCACTTACGCGTAAATAACGAACATATTAAAATATTCCGTGTTCGTTAAGGCACGCACCGTTCTGTTTAGTGACGCAAGGCGAAGCCAACTGATCGCTCGCTCGAAAATTTTCTTCCAGGAAATCTTTCCCCACTCAGCAGGATGTGTATGACAAAAGGCAATTCGGTCTTGACATCTGGTAAGTGTAAGTCTGAGAACTGTCAAAACAATTTCTTAGTTGCTCTTGCATGTAACTTTTGTTTTAATCCTATGATTTCGTCACGAGCGTGGCATACGGGCCGCGGCAACGCACGAGGCGGTTATCGCGCTCCTGCCCGCCTTGGAACGCTCTGGTTGGTCGGTAATTTTTGTTAATAACTCGACAACCACGCCTCGGACAATATTTTTGCAAAGGAAAAAGTTGTTTAAAATCACCATGGCTCCTCCCCATTTTAGGGCCTAACACTAGTTCTGGAATACCCTGTATAATTGAATGATTGCAACTTCTGTAGCAGATCGCATTGGATTATCGTGTAATATATTTTCTGTGTGAAAGGAACCGAATTAAAGTAGAGAACTTAAGCTTCAATTTTGGCTATGGATGCTAATGCTAATAAAGTCATCAACGATTGAAGTTTACCAATGTTACTACTCAGAATTCAATAAACTAGTTTTCTTTATGGATAATTCTGAAGACTAAGGAGTGAATCTAGGTCAAATTATTAA
>NW_017144436.1:0-310 GCF_001652005.2 Ceratina calcarata
CATTTTATTAGCAGTATCTCGATTTTTCGGTATTAGTACAATGTAATTCCCTGAAAGTCAACAAGACATGTACTCGTTACGATAAGTACATTAGTTTCTGTTGATTCAACGAATACCACAAGTCGCATTTTTTCGTTCATTGTATTCGCTATTACATCATCGACCGAGCCGTTCGAGCAATCAGTTTCGGCAGCTGTATTAAAACAGCTGCGAACAAGATTTTTCATGTATCGCAGTCGAATATGAGTAAGACTTAGCAATATATGTACGATAATCTGTTACTGCAACAAATTCTACCATTAATCATTGA
>NW_017144437.1:0-310 GCF_001652005.2 Ceratina calcarata
ACTTAATTTTATTATTTGAAATATGGAGCACATAATTTTATAATGTAAGCGGAAAATTTCTCTTGTATCTTATCGCAATGTCTATGTACAATATAGATTGTACTTTCTTAGAAGATTTTCTTTATTCAATTCTGCTTCTTACTCTGTAATCAGTCACAAGAGTTTACATGCAGAGTGTTACGTAACGTAAGAAATAGTAAACACGAAAGCTTTTTATTTAACAAACTAAAATGTTTTATTTCTGTTGCAGGAAATGTGTTCGATCATATGCTGGGCATATTTTAAAAAGTTCAAATATCGTTATAAGCCA
>NW_017144438.1:0-310 GCF_001652005.2 Ceratina calcarata
ATGTGGATTTTATGCATTCATAGGAAAATTGAGTATCACTAGAATGCCCAGAGGATTAAAGGACATTGTTACTAAATGTGATGTACAAAATTTCTCGTCTCTGTCAATACCAATTTATCATTTATTAATTCACTCTCTTTGTGAACGAAATTTCATAGCATATTGGAATCTGCTAGTATGCTACCAATTTATCGTTAATTAAATGCTCCTCTCATGATTCTCCAGATTAAATCCCGGAATATAAATCCCATGTATACTGCACTTTCTATACAATATAGAAGATACATAGAAATAAGAAAAAAGATAGAAG
>NW_017144439.1:0-310 GCF_001652005.2 Ceratina calcarata
CGTATTTAATTAATAATTAATAAAATTGAAATGAAGCTATAAAGCTGAAAAAAATTTTGTTACTGAAGGGATTTGAACTGTTGGACCTTGAATCCAGTGACATATCGTCAAGTATCGTAATCAATTACTGAATTTAATTATTTAAATCAATTCTTTCATATTGAACGATGCGTGGATTGCAGCGAACGCTGTTGTTCCTTCCTATTGAATCCAACTTTTCCTGCAGCACCGGAATTCCTATGGTGATGACCTGTAAAAGTACTGTAATTTGTGCTCATGACTACTTACTTGCTTGAAACATTGAGAAGTA
>NW_017144440.1:0-310 GCF_001652005.2 Ceratina calcarata
TCATTGTTTTCAAAACGCGGTTTGTGCGCTCAACGGGGTTACATTGCGGGGTATACGGCGGTGTACGCTTGTGTCCGATGCCGCTTTCGCGGAGATACGCTGTGAACTCCTGGCTGACAAATTGGCGCCCATTGTCCGAGATGACTGTCCGCGGGTACCCGTGGCGCAGTACCACCTGGTCACGTAATCCCCGGGTTACCGCGGTAGCGGTGGCTTGGCGTAGAGGGACTGCCTCTGTCCATTTTGTGAATTTGTCCTGCATAACCAGAAGCGTAGTGTGCCCCTGGCTGGATCTCGGTAATGGCGCGAC
>NW_017144441.1:0-310 GCF_001652005.2 Ceratina calcarata
AAAAATCGAACGAAACGGAAAACGATAAACAATAACAATAAAAACTAAACAAATGAAAGGAATAGACGGACGAAAGACGCGAACAAACTGAAGAAACACCGAACCCCGAAAAAGAAACGAACCCGAAGAACGAAACAAGAACAGGTAAGGCAAACAAAATCAATAAACAATAACAATAAACACTAACAAAAGACCAGAACAGAAGAGAAAACGAGAACGAATCGGAAAGACACAAATCATCGAACACGAACAAACTCGACAAGCGAAAACGGAAAAATCAAACGAAACGGAATGCAACAAGCAATAACAA
>NW_017144442.1:0-310 GCF_001652005.2 Ceratina calcarata
ATTATCTAATATGCTCGGAGCTAAATCCTGACGAGGATTTCGTCCGTTAAACGTGGGCTTGCACGGTGGTTCGGCACCATGCCGCGAAACCAAATATAAAACGCGATCGTCCGACGATACTTAATTTTGCTGAGGATTATTAACAACAGCATTTACGAGGCTAGCTTACTCTGAGTTCTACGTTCTCGGAACGGAACTGATCGCGCGAGACGCGGACTACGTGACTCGACTCTGACTCGGACAAGACAAGACTACACTCGACCAGCGCAGGGTTGAGATATTTTTACCCACGACGCTCGCTTCCCCTGTT
>NW_017144444.1:0-310 GCF_001652005.2 Ceratina calcarata
CGATTATTTTGTATTATCTAATATATACACTTAACTATATTTCATCTAATTGTTAACTTGTACTACATTTCATCTAATTATATTTTATGTAATTATAATTTCTACAAGATTACATTTTATATATGTACAGGACTTCTATCTACAAGTCTTATGCATTACGTATTCCATCGATTTTTATATAACTTTGTACATGTATAGAATAGAAGTTATTTGCATCTGCAACCGGGATATTTCAAATTTTTGTTAGAGACTTTGATAAAAAGATTCAAAAACCCAATGTTCACGTTTTTCTTTGTGATTTGGAAGACTA
>NW_017144445.1:0-310 GCF_001652005.2 Ceratina calcarata
AATTGGACATACTTTTAAGGAATGCAGCTAGATCATATAACGTCGTGTCATCGTTATCACCGGTCCATTGCGGTAGCCGCAGAGTGTTCTCCGGATGGAATTTTGTACTCTTTTCGTTCCAATCAACTACTATCACCTGGTAAGATATTTCAAAATGAGTATACAAAAATTTCTAAATTCATTTGAATGAAAATACAATATAACAGTAAAAATACATGCTTTACTAAGATCACGGTTGAGCGCGTCTAAATCTTTAACGTGATGACCATCCACGAAGCGCGTTGTATCCCTTACTAGTCTGTACATAATG
>NW_017144446.1:0-4613 GCF_001652005.2 Ceratina calcarata
TCGAATCTCTTGTATTGTGCGCGATGTTAGATCGTGACTTCAAAAACAAAAATCATCCATTGACCAATCAACGATCTATCGAACTAAACATTTTCTTATCAAACATTTTAATGCATCGAAGTTAGGAAACATTTCGTTTGATTAACTGATAAGAACAGAAATCTTAGAATTCATTTATTTGATATATTAGAGTCTTGAAACTCGCTGAACTATGATACATAATTCTAAGGATAATTTAAAAAATCTATAAATGAAAGACACACGTGCAATCCACGGTTGTGACACCAAGAAACTTAGTATATTAGAATGAATTATCAGATTTCACATTGTCTGCTACTTGACAGGGAATGGAGAAAAATATCATTACTACTTCGGAGAAACGGGCAAACGCGTTCTATTATTTATATCACAGACGATGCTTCTTATCACCGGATGGTCGTGCTCCGAAAATCTTGTGATCAGATTGTTGTATTTCTCCTCAAACTGGATCGGCTGGACGGACAACAGTTTTACCGCGGTCACTATCGCCTCGATCGATCCGACCTCCACCAGTCCCTCAATTATCTTTAAATTTTGGTCCTCAGGGAATGTGGACATTTCCAGGAAATGTTGTAGCGTATCGATTATGAAAAAAGTGAACAACGGTGTAAAGATTTCGAACAGTTTGGGTATCATTTCTCCTATCTTGATTCCGAATTCTTTGGGCGTCTTCACGATTGCCTGTTCTTTCACATAAATCAGCAGCAAATACGATTTTGCGTCCATCTGTGGCTCCAATACGGATAGGAATACGGATAGGATCCCATCGATCAGACGTAGTTCCATGATGTCCAGATACGAAAACGATTCGACAAATAGCTCGATGAAACGGTGAACAGCGTTGTTCACCGGGTAGAAACGAAGATATTTCGGATGCGGGACATTCCAGCCATTTTTCACCACCTCCGTGAATACGTCGGAAAACATTCTCATCCGCTTGTCGAATTTTTCCTTAGCCGGATGAAGCAGCGCGGTTATCACGAACATACCGGCGCAGCGGGAAACTTCTGATTCTTGATGGAACAAGAATCTGCGGATTAATTCCCTAATAAAATCCTCCGGCAGAAGATTGCAAATAGCTGCGCCTGCCTTGCTCAACATCTCGCTAATGTAGACGTTCACAACGTCTTGATCCACGCCAACCTTCTCGAAATTGTCGATCGCGTTCAACGCCAGTTTCATAAAATCCGCCACGTACTCGTCCGGAGTCATGGCCAGAAATGATAACGCCTTCTTGAAATCGACGACGTCGTTTGGCGCGAGCGTAGAAATTACGTGAGCGAGCAGTGACCAATTGTCGGGCCCCGGCTCCTGCTGGAAAAGTTGCATCGTCTTCACAAAGAGAATTTCTCGGATGGAGTGGTGCTTCTCGGTCTCCCACTGCGCGCGAAGGAACTTGAGTAACTCCTGACGAGGCGCCACCATGTACATCAATCTTATTCCGTGTTTCCGTACGGACACTCTTTGTGTAGTCAGTGTCCTCGCGAATACAATCACGTCCATCGCGTTGGTCCTTCTACAAACGTTCGTAAGAGCAGTCAGTGCTGCTGACAGATACTCATCATCGCATAGCTTGCCCAAAATAGTTAAGGAAACCGGTGGATTGGCAATTTTCATGCCATTGATCGTATGATAAATCAGACCGTAATTGACTCCCGCTTCTTCGTCATGAACGTCTATTTTTGCATTAGCTGGTAGCAGGGGCGTAATGATCTTCTCGAAGGTGAATCCGTAGACGAGTACGGCCAGTATATCTAAACAGTCTTCTTCTTTCTTCTGGATTAAATCCTCGAAACACTGTTCAACGAATCTGAGAGGAATATCCTTGTACCAACGAGTAGCTTTCACGAAGCGCTTCGCGTAAGAATTGTACCAGGTTTTCTGACAAGCTTCCAAATACTCCTTCCAGTTAACCAAAACGTCCTTCGGATTTCCCTTCAGTTTCGCGATAGCCACGCCCGCTACCACATCGTCCGCTTTACTCGTTTCCGGTCGATAACGTTTGTAAAGATCTTCTTCGTGCGTCTTTAGTATACCCAACAGGTTCTGGACGATATAGACATTTCTTTGCTTGTGTTCGTGGCTTGTTGATAGGATTTCGTCTACTGCTTGCATCAACCATGGGTAATTCTTGATGGTCATACGTTCTAAATGATTGTTCTTGATCTCCACTTGATGGCACTCGTTGAAATAGTAGATCGAAGCGCATAGGTCGTAAAGAATTCCGACCTTGTCTTCTTTCCAAGGCGTCTTGTCGGAATCATATTTCTCTGAGACCACCTTCACGCATGCCTCTAAACATATCTTCTCGTGTTCTGGATACTTTTGAAGAATATTCCAGTGTTCTGTGCATCTCATACTCATCAGATCCACCAGTATGTCGATCGTTTTATCGAATGACTGATTCTGAAGAATTTTATGGTGGATAGCTTCCTCCACTATCTTCACACTGGCAGAATTACCTGGCATTAAATCCTTCTTCACGTAGAGACGCATAATCATCTGTAGGAGAACTGTCCAGCAAGCGTCGTTCAATTGAAAGAGGTCATAAAGTTTTAATAAAGCGTTAAAGACGTTCAGTAGGAACCAAGCTTGCTCGTTCTTGTGTCTGTTATTGAGATACGTGAGTACGTCCAACAGAGCCTGCTCGTCGTTATTCACCTTGCACGAATAGATCATTTTGCATGCTATCGCCGATCTAATTTCCATCTCCGAGGTTCTGCCGATCTCTTCCTTGAATTTAGGTATCGATTCCTCGATCGGCAAATAACATGTCCAGTTGTTCAAGTAGTCAATTTTCGACCGTGGTTTATCTTCGTTCTCCAATTTGATCCTCACTTGTTTCACTCGTTCCTCGGATGGCAACAGCACCAACAAATCTGCCGTTATTAAATCCGGATTATCCAGAATACTTTTTCCGTAAACTTGTTGGTAAGATTTCAATAGTAAATCGACTTTCTTCTCTTGTTGATAATAACTCAGATAATTCAACATTTTGGGAATCGACACGTTCTCCGGAGTCTCGGGGAACAATCTAGGAAATATCGATTCCAGATGATTCTGACTGATCATTTTTAATGGAACTAAATTAATATAAAGTTTCGGTTTCCGCATCAGGTGCTCCTTGCCGTTCTTCAAGAATGCCTCCGCGCATTTGTTACTAAGACGCACGTTTGGTTTTAGGTTCTCGTGCATTTCGTACAGCTCCACGAACAAGTTCAATCGTTTTTTGATCAGCAACGGTAAGAAATCGCTTAAGTCGAAGATGTCCACTGGATGAAGGTTCCGCGCGCATGGATCCATGTTCGGTTTGCTCAGTCTCAGATAACGTACGACGAAATTTGGATTCTTACGGAAAATTTGTTTGATGAACCTACGACTTAGAACGATTTTTTTCTCCACGATGGTATCGTATGTGAAAGTTTCGCTGCAAGCTAACAACAATGGCAATGCTTGCTCCAGTCCATAAAACGAAGCCACCGCAGTAAAAAATTCTTCGGCCAGACCGGGATTTTTAGGCGCTAGATGAATCGTCAAATTTTTTATGATCCGCGTTCTGGTATTTAAAGAAACATGAGGGAACAGATTGTCGAAGAAGTATCGAACGTTTGTGATGGTTTTGTTGCTTCCGTCAAAGAAACTGCTCGCTTGCAATGCTCTGGAAACTACTATTTCATCGTCAGATTTAAGCGCCTCAGCGATTGCGCTATACGCGTTCTGGTCACTGGGATCTTTCTTGTTCAGCATTATTGCGGCTTGCACCTGTATAAGAGGAGCCAGCATCCTTGGAACTTTCTCCGACTCGACTACATCTTCCAGATTGTTACATTCGGACAATCGTTCCTTTATTAGATTCGCTATCCATCGGAATTTATCGCCAGGAGTGTCACCGGGGATTATTTGAATAGCGTCCAAATAAGGCGTTTGTAAAGCCATCTCGAGGTTGAATCGACCTAAACACGGTTGAAAAGTACTGTTTATATTATTTCGAAATATTATAAATAATTTCTGATGATATGAAGTTTAATGGATGCATATGTTCTGTACTTATAAAAGAAATCATCAATATACATATACCTCAAGCGATTTTCGGGTTACACGTGGCGCGATCTAACCTTCACCCGCTTGGCTCCAATATTTGCGGCAATATTGACTTACAATTAGAAGGAAGCAGGATACTTCTCAGGTCTGAGATAGAAGTCGCGGTTCGCATTTCAGGCTTACAATTAGATAGAAGGTGCGCCCCGCATTTTGTGAACGCTAGATGGCGCCATGTGCAGCTCCAAAATCACTTGAGGTCAGTGTATATGAAATAAATGTTAATTTTTTTATTGCAATTAAAATACCGAACTGACATACAATTACGTGTTTCCCGTGTCTTCGTTTACATATATGTCTCAATTTCTATTCAGTTAAACATTTCGCTATCAACTGAACGTAAAAGATAAGTCAAAATTTATAAGAAGTACTTTTATCCGTGAAATTTAATGTACATTCAGAAGAATCGGACAAAAATATCATAATAGTACTTTTCATAACACGAGGCCGAAAACGACCATTTTCGGCGCCTATAA
>NW_017144447.1:0-310 GCF_001652005.2 Ceratina calcarata
AGAGAGAGAGGTCGAACAGTAGGGTAACGGAGAAAGGAAAAGGGTTAGGAAGTAAGGAGTCGAAGCGGAGGTTGTAGGGGCAGGAGAAGAGGAGTATGGAAAGAAAGGAGGAAAAAGCGGAGGGGGGGATGAAGAGGCGAAGAAAAGGGGTAGGAAGACAAACGCGGAAAGGTTGATGAGGGAGAGGGGAGCTATGGGAGGGAGTTACGGGGACCTGAGCGAGCTCTGGAGAAGGAAAAGACAGGTGGAGGAGGAGGAAGAGCAGGAGGAGCAGGAGGAGGAGTGGATGTTCAGGAAAAGCAAAAGGGTG
>NW_017144448.1:0-310 GCF_001652005.2 Ceratina calcarata
TAGCGGACCGCATAAATCCATGTGTATCATTTCTAAGGGTTTGCTAGTTAATGGATATTTAATTGTATGATAGGGTTTCTGTGACATCTTACCAAGCACACACGCATTGCACCATCCTAAAGAAGCCGGAGGATATTGGATATCCCTCACTACTCCTTTGTCTTTCATATAATCCAAATTATTCACGCATATATGTCCGAGCCTTCTATGCCATAATTGTTTCTTATGATATGGAGAATTGTTATTGTTAGGAGCTGACCTAACGGGGTCCGGAATTCGAGGAGGAGTAGTTTGAGACAGGGTTTTGAAA
>NW_017144449.1:0-310 GCF_001652005.2 Ceratina calcarata
CTCTCCCACCGGAAGGAGTTTCGAGCAGTTTTTTATTGCCATAAGATCGAAGGGAACCCCTTACCACTTCAATGGGAACTGTGAACGAGCACACGTGCAATTGAATTATCTTTTCAGAGTTTTATATAAAGCATCGAGAGTTTATTTTCCTTAAAAGTGTTTTTATACTATAACATATTACTTTATATTGTATATTATACCTGTCAGTTATTTTTGTAAAATAAAGTGTTAAATCTGAGACGACTAAAAATAAATAAGTGTTAAACCTGATAACGAGGGGAGAAGTCTTCCAAAAGCATAAGATCCTACA
>NW_017144450.1:0-310 GCF_001652005.2 Ceratina calcarata
AAAAAACGTTTTAGTCGCGGTACAGCGGAAGTCAGACGAAATCCTGTGCGCGTTACGAAAAAAGATCCAGACAAAGATTTCCCGCGACCGAGGCAACGATTGTTGTCTGCCAAACGGAAGGAGATGCTGTTCAATTACGAGCCCATCAAGCGTGGGAAGTCGTCTACTATGCCTTACATGAACACGAGGTCCGTTACGCGGAAAATGTACAACGTTGGGGCGACGTACCACGCGCCCAATTTGAGGGACGAAATGGAGTGGAAGGAGTGGCCCGTGCACGGTATGCACGAACGACCCGTCTTTCACCCAC
>NW_017144451.1:0-310 GCF_001652005.2 Ceratina calcarata
CATAAAACTTCTGCTAAAAGTTTAAGAAATGTGGTAAAAATCAATGTTTATTATTTAGCCACAAACTTTTTGGTAAAATTATATTTACAGAAAAATAATGTTTATAAAATTATTCAAGATGTTCTTTTAAACCACAGGCAATTTTTAACGTATAATTTCTAATACATAGTTTTGCCACTTTTTTATTATGTCTTACTTGTAACTGTTTATACTGTCTAC
The DNA here is from genome assembly GCF_001652005.2 of Ceratina calcarata. Lineage (NCBI taxonomy): Eukaryota > Metazoa > Arthropoda > Insecta > Hymenoptera > Apidae > Ceratina > Ceratina calcarata. The sequence continues at coordinate 220 of NW_017144451.1, forward strand.
AAATCCTACAATTCTTACTTTTGCTTACTTTCTTAAATCCTCAAAATTGATATTATTTCAATTTTAAAATATTAACAATTATACAAAATTA
>NW_017144452.1:0-310 GCF_001652005.2 Ceratina calcarata
AGTGTCGCTGTAAGCCGTGAAAACAGAAAAATGTATTGAGTGATCCCACCCTGGAGACCGCTAATGAAACCCTACAGACATAGAAATTAATAATAAAAATCGGGAAGGTCGTTCTAGGGGACGGATCCGGCGCTCCGCGTGCTGCCGGGATTCTCTGGCGCACCGGACTGAAAAACGAACCTAACGTTCGTCAAAAGGCCGGACCTCCGCGCTGGGCCCGTGTCCGGGGTTGCCTTCCCGGATAAAATAGAATTCTAGGAAATGGGAAGAACTCGGTGAACCATAGGAAATGGGAAGAACTCGGTTAACA
>NW_017144453.1:0-310 GCF_001652005.2 Ceratina calcarata
ATAATGTAGGATTATTATTTAAGGAGAACTTTTTTCTTAATGAAAGACACGAGAACTGACGATAGTGGTTTTTATTATCAAGGTCCTCGATTTACACCAATTATAATAAATACGATCTTGTTAATCTTTTTATCGAATATTCTCGAATGCGACTTACGGTGAAAGGAATTCCGTAAAAAATAACAATACTGGTCTGACCGCGAATAACGAATCCGAGCAGCGAAACCCTTCAATGTCTGATTACATCGACCGTGGAGTCAGTGGCGACATTGTGGTTCGCACTTAATTCATCCGACCGACCGACCGACCG
>NW_017144454.1:0-310 GCF_001652005.2 Ceratina calcarata
CAAAGTGCAATGTGACAGTGGATTTGTAAAATGAAAAGTGGCAGTGTTTGATGATTGGAATTGTGCAGGGCTTAAGAGCATTGCTCGGCCTGCAGTTATGAAGTTAATCCGTGTTCCGAAAATTCGTAGTCGAATTTTCGGAAATATACACACAGTTCAACGGAATACAGACGGTTCCCGGGTATAAGAAATGGAACAACATTTCTTATAACGTCGGCCTCCGCGTAACGAGATTTTTTGAATTACGAATTCTCTACAAAATGTGTTTCTCTCTCGGAAACACATTAATTAGAAAGAGATCGAATGTATT
>NW_017144455.1:0-310 GCF_001652005.2 Ceratina calcarata
TGGAAAATTTTCATGTTTAGTATAATATATACATTTTCATATATACAATTAATATATATATTGATATATACAATTAACACGTTAAGTGCCATGTCAGTCGTCAGAGACTGACGCTAAACTTTCCGTTCGGGTCGCGTTAGTATATGTTGACTGATGATATCAAATTAGAAAAATTAAATTCTATTAAAAAATTCTAAATAATCTCGAGATCATGTCACGAATTTCCATCAGCATTTCGATGCAATCTGGTATAACTGAACGGTAAGCAAGACAAAATGGGCTTGAGAATTTTATATATTAATACACACAC
>NW_017144456.1:0-310 GCF_001652005.2 Ceratina calcarata
AAACAGGGTATAATGGAACATGTACTACAATTTTGATACAAAATTTTTATACCGAAGGTGGAGGTTTTTATACGAAGTATTTTTTCCATTACAAAATAAATAAGGACAAAAAATATGAAAGTGTGTTTTTCTTTCTCTTTCATCCTTGACTCTTTGCTTATTATACGAAAATTAACGATTTCACTTCAAGAGCCAGTACTTTCGTCGAAACCGGTTTTCTTCTATTACGAAAGTCATCACTAGCCGTTTTAAACGCACTAAACATCATTTGCATATTTACGTTGAAGTTCGTGTCATATCTCTCCAGCAC
>NW_017144457.1:0-3242 GCF_001652005.2 Ceratina calcarata
CATACTTGGAAACATTTGTATACACTTTTTAAATATTTAAACTGAATATACGAGAAAAGTTAATGTTGGAGCACAATTCTTTTTGTTAAGTCCCGTTATAGTAACCGATCACTTACCGAGCCCGGCCAACCGGCGATTTGAAACTGTACTGGCTGCAAAGGAACATAATAGACACACTTCCAATTAAATCCATTTAACTTCTTTTTTTATAACATTAACTCATAATGCGGAGAAGGACGGGAATCGAGAGTTCAAACAACCGTCAGTCGACTGGAGACCGCTTGGATTTTAACGCATCAAGAGCAAGAGCAACGGACTGATGTTTCGTCTTCTCTCTCTACTGAGTCGAAGTTGACCCGAACTTGGAGCACACGGATACGATGCGATAGCGTGTGTAAGTGGAAGGGGTGATTCTCGTTGGCTCCCGTCCTCAACCTGGCCACACTGATGGTCAGCGAAGGCGCATGAGAATAGTAGTGGGGATCGAAATACGAGGAAGTGAGCCGTGCGGGATAAATTATGAGGACCCTGAGCGGACTAGCAGTCCACATATATGTATACAGGGTGTCACAGGACTAGTGGTACATATTTTAATGGGAGGTTCCTGAGGTGATTTTAAACAACTTTTTCCTTTGTGAAAAAGTTGTCCGAGGCGTGGTTATTGAGTTATTAACAAAAATCCCCGACCAATCAGAGCGCGAGTATACGCGGTGGGCAGGAGCGCGACAACCGTCTCGTGCATTGCCGCGCCCGTACGCCGCGTTCGTGACGAGAGTATAGGTTTAAAGAAAAGTTGCATGCAAAAACGAACTAATAAATTGGTTAAATATCAGAGGAAAGAAAGCGATTAATCGTTACTTACGTTCACTGAACAGATATACAATACTCAATGAAAAAACAAACAACTTTTCAAGTTACAGAATAGATAAAATTATGAAAAATGCGAAAAGAATCAGAATTGGACTTACTTTTTCGTTGATAAGTGCACCTGCTCCTAGAGAACGTGAATCGGTCAATGGGTCGACCTCGAAAACTGAAACACATGGTCCGCAGCAGCTGATCCTTGGAGCAAGTCAGTGACCTGCCGATTCGTTCCATATCATCACGATCACTGTCACTTTATTCCCACTGGCAAGTTTTTACAAAACAAAAATTGTCACTTTTACGCTTTCCAAATTCATTGCCACTTTTCATTTTATAAATCTACTGTCACATTACACTTTGCAGTTGAAAATTTGCATACTCGATTTTATTGTAATTGTTAATTCCGATCGGAATACCGTTCCACTGCCCCTCTTGGATTCTAACTCACCTACGCGTAAATAACGAACATATTAGAATATTCCGTGTTCGTTAGGACACGCATCGTTCTGTTTAGTAACGCAAGACAAAGCCAACTGACCGCTCGCTCGCAGATTTTCTTCCAGAAAATCTTTCCCCATTCGCTGGACAGGTTCGTTACAGAAAATGTGTTTGTATTTTTCAACTGAATCCGGTCTTCGTTTCCTTGACATTCTTAAAAATTCTTCACATGCAGAACACTCGAACCGATGACAAGGGATAGTTTCCAGACTTGCACTTACCAGATGCGAACGGTTGAATTTGGCTTTTGTCGTACACATCTAGCTGGACGCGCGCTGTACGTAAAAAAATTATGTAAAAGACGTTTACAATGTTATAGGTAATGTTTTTAAACATGTGTACGCAATATGATGACTTTCTTTTAATAAATTTTCTAAATTAGAAAAGTGAAGGAAAATCGAACAAATTTGGCAACAGNTCTGAACAGTCAGAATATTTGTATCCCATAAGAAACCGTGTAAAATGAGCAAATTTCAAAAGCGTTTTTCTCCAATATAACGTGGACGAAAAATTCGAAAAAATTATTTTGGTTTTGTTATGCACTAGGGAAACATATTCTTAAATTTTATGCTGATCTCTACGTTTTTATAAAACCCCCGAACCTCCTTAAGTTCAGCTGTTCCTAGAAGAATGTCACTGGGCAATGTACCGAAACCCGGTACTTCAAGATAAAACACATGGGCAGCAGTGATGTTTAGAGCAGGTCACTGACAGAAATGACCATGTGTTTTAGTTTCGAGTGTCAGGCTTCGTCACATTGACTCACTGAAATTCTTTTAGGAGCAGATGAACTTAAAGAGGAACGATTAAGTTCAACTCTAATTCTCTTCCCATTTTTGTATAATTCTAGCTACTCTGTAATTTATAAAGTTGTTAGTTATTTCATTGAGTATGTTACATTTATTGAGCGAACGTAACTAACGATTAATTGCTTTGTTCTCTGTAATATTTAAACAATTTCTCAGTTGCTCTTGCATGTAACTTTTGTTTTAATCCTATGTTTTCGTCACGAGCGTGGTATATGGGCCGCGGCAACGCACGAGGCGGTTATCGCGCTCCTGCCCGCCTTGTATACGAAATTTAAAATCACCATGGCTCCTCCCCATTTCAAGGCCTAACACTACTTCTGGGACACCCTGTATATTTTCTTTCAAAAAGCAGGATTATTGATTTAAGTTTGGTATAAATCTAGTATGTAAGGTATTAAGAAATAAGATAAGAATACTGTGAGTTTGATTGCGTTTTCAATCTCGACTGTGTTATTATTGTGTGACATTGAATTTGATTTAGAATTTAAATGTAAGAGTTTTGTGATATTGTAGTTGATGCGAGAAGAGAAGGGATATACTATCTAAGAGGGTGAAGTAAGGTATATGTAGTCTGCGCCTCCGAGAAAGGGGGAAAGAATCAAGAATGTATGAGTGTTGGTGCGAACGTTAATTTGTCCCACACGGCTCGCTTCCCCTCTTTTTCGCCCGTATTTCGTACCCACTACTATTACCCTCATGCGCCTTTAGCATACCCCCATCAAGTACCAGTCCCCACCATGGTCGCGTCGCTCCCACTTTCCGAGGGACAAATTATCCGATCCCTGTGCTCTGTGAGGATGGACCATAACTCATGGTAGGAGGCCTGAAACGTTCACTGCGGCCCCCGCCACCTTTCAAGCTGCGCGGAAGGCTCCTAGTCACTCGGGAACTCAAGTATACTTATGAAGAGTGGCAGCTCCCGTGTTATCGTTGGGACACCGAATGGGGCCCAATGGGGCTCAACGTACGATTGGTAACCGCTCTTTTCGGTGGTAATCAGCACCGAGAGAATCGGTAAATGGCTGTAATAGCGCACCGGCGAATTTGACGCGATAGGTAACAAACATAGGA
>NW_017144458.1:0-310 GCF_001652005.2 Ceratina calcarata
GAGACAGAGCGAGGTATAGGCCTTGATAATTAGTGTTGCTGATATGCAGATCAAGATTACCTTGTATAAATCTGCATCCCTGATATTTGTGAATTGACATAACGTTGGTTGGATATATCGGGTAATTGTGAACTTTTGCGGCTCACGTTTAAAACTTTCACCATCTCCTCTTTATGCCTGTCAGGCATAACTTCCAGCTTATTGGTCATTCCCACGATTTTTTCTTCTCCAGAATCTCTTCTGAGCTTTATCCTTTGATCCGATTCGTTGATGCTAACCAAGGTGGCTTGCGAAAATTCCGAATGCTCAT
>NW_017144459.1:0-310 GCF_001652005.2 Ceratina calcarata
ATCATTAATTAAAAAGATGTTCGGAACGAAAACTGGAAACAAGGACAGTAAGATATTCCTTAATTAATAAAAAATAGGTAGAATAAGTGTAGCTACGTTCGTGGTAAAAACAATCCGGGGGAGACGAAAAAATATGTTGAATTCTGGTGAATTTTCAAATCTACTTCTCTATTAACAACATATTTTTAAATAAAACTTGTTTTAAATCGACTCAAACTTGTCTTCGGGACGCTGCCGCGTCCCTTGATGAACGTAACTTTAAATACTAATATTAGAATTTTATAAATGATGTATTTCACTCCTGTTACAC
>NW_017144460.1:0-310 GCF_001652005.2 Ceratina calcarata
ACAAGTCTTTTTTTAATGAATCAATCATAGAGCCGATTATGTCAATACTGTTTTCTATTGCTCGAACAGCAGGTGCAGGGCCCCTAACCTCTTTTTTTTTTTTTTTTGACGGGGGGAAATCCTTATGGACATCCAGGCAGTCAGATCAGGGAGAGAATATCTCCAAGTGCTGACCGCATGGGTAGTGCCGGACTCTTACCGGCTAAAAACCCCCCGGTGACTTCTTGAAAGCGCCACGGGAAGGATTCGGGACCCCTTTCGGATTACTCCGAATCCTTCTCGCGCTTTTTTCCTAAGAAAACTCCTTTTA
>NW_017144461.1:0-310 GCF_001652005.2 Ceratina calcarata
ACCTCAGGAACCACCCATTAAAATATGTACCACTAGTCCTGGGACACCCTGTATAATGGACCATCAAATGTATCATTAAAAATCTCTCAATCACAAGAACAATTAACTTGAGTTAATTAATCATCTTCTTCCCTCATCTTCATTCTACTTGGTATTATGCTAATCCTATCATACCCGTTTATATACTCCAAACCAAAATCCCCTGATCATTTGTTTAACATAAATCTACTCTGTCCAGAAGACAGCAACCACTACATTTATACTCCTTCTTTCTTTTTTTTTTTTGATGATCACTTATAGTGTATATAAT
>NW_017144462.1:0-310 GCF_001652005.2 Ceratina calcarata
CGACCACACACAGGATCAGATCAAACCGAATCAGGCCCCCGAACTTAACGACGCAACGAACGGAACGAGAAACCCGGGAACAGAGTTAACAGGACGGACAGCAGGACACTAGACAAAATAAATAATAATAAAATAAACACACAAGAATACGGCACAGACAACATTTATTTAATCAAAAACAAAAACACAATAAAACCAATACAAAGTACAAATAAAACACGCAACAATGCGAAATCTCAAATATAAATATATAAAACACACTTCGTACACGCAACCAGGTCAGGGAAAGAGCGGGAAACCTCCGAGCTCG
>NW_017144463.1:0-310 GCF_001652005.2 Ceratina calcarata
CGTCATTTATGCTGAAGACGCTGGAAAAACTTATAGATAGATTTCTAAAAGACAACGTGCTGCAGGTCTCACCACTCTCAAAAAGACAACATACATACAGGACTGGTCACTCGGTAGAAGCCGCTCTTCACGAAGTAACAAGGGAGTTAGAAAAGGCTCTATACAACAAAGAATATGCTCTTGCAGGGTTCATGGACATAGAAGGGGCCTTTAATCAGACACCGAAGAGAGTCATAGAAGAGGGCTTGCTGAGGCACGGGGTAAATAAAACAATAACAAAATGGATTATGAACATGTTGACTGACAGGAA
>NW_017144464.1:0-310 GCF_001652005.2 Ceratina calcarata
ATTTCTCTCATGTAGGTTCGGTGTTGTTTGACGAAGTCTTGGGCGTCGGCAGGCATGTCCTGATGAGTGAAGAATTCGCCGGGCAGTCTTAGAGTGGTGCCATATAACAATTCGGCTGGTGAAGCGTTTAAGTCTTCCTTGTAGGCGGTGCGTAAACCAAGCATCACGGATGGTAACAAATGAACCCAAGGAACTTCTGATCTGCACATGAGCGCAGCTTTCAACGTTCTGTGCCAACGTTCGATGATCCCGTTGGAAGCTGGATGATAAGGCGATGTTCGAGTCTTCTGGCTGCCGAGGAATTTGGCGA
>NW_017144465.1:0-309 GCF_001652005.2 Ceratina calcarata
ATAGTTAGTAACGGATAGACTGCGGATGTTTAAGGTTCTATGAACCGTAAGACCTCTGCTAAAAGTTTGAAATATGCAATTAAAAGCAGTGTCCAATATTTAAAGCAATGAACTTTTAGAAGAAATTATTATTATAAAGGAATAACGTTTATTATAAAATTGTTCGACTTATTTTTCTCGGTCATAAGAAATTTTTAACGCATAATTCCTAACATTCTAATACACAGTTTTGGCATTTCTTTAATTGGACTTGCGTACGTGACTTGCAACTGTCTGCATTGTCTACATATCCTATAATTCTTACTTTTG
>NW_017144466.1:0-309 GCF_001652005.2 Ceratina calcarata
TGATCTCATAGTTAAAAATGAGAGGAGGGTAGTCATAGTCGACATAACAGTCCGCTATGAGAATAGGGAGTATCTTCAAAACGCGGCCAAGGAGAAGGTGGAGAAATATACGGAATGCCTGGATCAACTAAAGAGACAATTTAACATCGAAAAGGCGGACGTGATACCAATCGTCGTAGGTTGCAGAGGAGCATTACCAACTTCAACAAAGAAAGGTTTAGAACGCTTAGGTATAAAGAAGAGCGATTTTTTAACTATTTCACTTATAGCATTAAGATCTTCAATAGAAATAGCAAACATTTTCATCGA
>NW_017144467.1:0-309 GCF_001652005.2 Ceratina calcarata
AACAAAGTAAAATGCGAAAGTGCTCATAGGTGTAAATACCACCAGCTACATTTACTTACATGCGTATAGTAGTAAGTTGCAACCTCAGATAATGCAAATTAATGTTAATTAATTTGGAAGCCGTATCTATGCGGCCTTCCATGGAAAATAAACTACTTTTAGCCAAATGCCTCGTCATGTAATTATTGACGTGCATGAATGGATTAACAAGATTCCCTCTGTCCCTATCTACTCCCCTCAGGGGCTGCAGATTGGCTGTAGTACGGGCTTAGCGAACCCGAGGTACCCGATGCGCTGGCTAACCAGTGC
>NW_017144468.1:0-1009 GCF_001652005.2 Ceratina calcarata
CAATATAACAAATTCTTCAATTTTTATTGTTTAAAAACCAATTGAACGTTAACAAGTAAACTATTTTTATCCAAAATCATTCTTCTTCCGACGTCTGATTTCTTCTTAATTATAGCAAATGTGTTTTTCAAAGGTACATAAACATTTGGGATTTACTGCATACCTCATACATCCTTAATACCCCGAAGAACAAATTGAGAGTGGGACGTTGGGACTCGACAGTTTAACCCATAATCGACGGATCTGGTGAAGTGCGAACCCAAGTCGTAGCTAAAATGCGCAGAATATGTATACACGTACAGACACCCGAGTGAGGGCGGATGTTCAATCTTCGAGCGGAGCCGCGTTTCAAGGCTTCGATGTAACGCGATCGTGTTCCTCAAACAAAATTTGCATACCATCGCCCGGGCAAAATTTCTGTTCCCCGCGAACATTAATCTCGGCGCCCGCCGCGGAGGTTGTTATTCAAAATTCTATTCCGCGTATAGTTCGTGTCTCAGGAGCATGCACCCTAGGAGGAAGGAGTCGCACCAGCGAAAATCGCGCTGGTCGATGTCTCCCACACCCACGCCTCACTATTCTCGAAACAGAATTTTGCATACCACGTAACGCTTAAGTCTCGACTGTTATCAATCATGCTTAATTATAATCTTCCAATTACAGTTCTTAACGATCGCTACGATGCGACGAAACAATTCTCGTTTGTTTGTCATCTTTGCTTCAGTTCTATAGAAAATTCGTGGTTCTATGTTAAGTTTGTATGAGCCGTAAGATCTCTATTAAAAGCTTGAGAAATATAATGAAAAGCTGTGTCCAATATTTAGAGCAATGAACTTTTAGAAATAATTACAGAGGAGCAAGGTTTATAAAATTGTTCGACTTGTCTTTCTTTTTTTAATGCATAATTTCTAATATTCTGATACATAGTTTTGACATTTTTTTATTGGACTGTATGTGACTTGAAACTGTCTAAATTTCTTACAATTCTTGCTTTTGCATATTTTTATTG
>NW_017144468.1:1178-2715 GCF_001652005.2 Ceratina calcarata
TAATTGGATATTTCCTTCTATACTTTTTAGCACGTAGCTATTTATTATTAGCATTATTCTTCCGACGTTTGATTTCTTTTTAATTATAGGAAATGCGTTTTTCTAAGATACATAAACTTTTGGGATTGACTGTATAGCCAATATATCCTTAATTGAACTTGGAATCATCGTCGTTGTCGACTCGGGTCGTGTAAAACGTGAAGTGGAAGATTATTTTTATTCCGGCGTCGCGACAAATAAGATCGAGACGATTCTTTTCCCTGTCGAGCGGAAACGGGGCACGTATTTTCGGCCAGGGGATGAATTCGTCGAGGGAATAGCCCGGGACTTGAAAGGAGAATTTTTGAAACGCGATAAGAGCGAAGAACTTCTAAAAGCACTCGCCGGATATATTCTCTACGCTACCTTTTCCGAGACCAAACATAAAAATCGCGAGTGGGATTTCTAACACAGGAATTTTCTTCTAATTATTTCTAAGCCCAAACGAGACGTAAAATCCGTGAGATTAAAACCCATTAAGAAATCGTTGCCGACAGATACTTTCTAATTATTATCCGACGACCGGGACTGGTAATGAACAGAGAGAAGCGTGTCGCGGATTACCGGCCGGCTCGGTTTAATTCACGCGAAACTGATAAGCGAGACTCTATTCGATTAATTATCACGCCTTTTCGCGTCTCCTCCTCGTCCGGCCGATTCTCCGCCGCGGTTCGTCAAGACGTCTTCGCGCGGTTTTTACGTTCATTAATTACTAGAGGGACTGCTTTTGTTTCCGGCGGAAGTTCGTCGCGCGGAACAGGTCTTAATCACCCTTACGACCTAGACGCGCCCCTGCAAATAATTAACGCTACGCCGCGGTAAGCTAAACTTCCACTCTCTCTCTCTCTCTCTCTCCTCTCTCTCTTCCTTTGTTTTTCTTTTTTATTATTCTTATCATGCTTTACGGCCACGGTAATGGCTTACTTTTCCAGCCGCTGCCTGTTGATCCAATTTGCACCGCGAACACAGTGGCTAACATCGGCGAACATTTTATGGTCGCATGGCCTGATACAAGGTAAACAATTTGTATAACGTTTCCTTTGTTCACCGTACAATACGATATAATCTAGTTGATGAGTTTTGATTTCATTACGTGAACACCGCGTCCAACGATTTTGTACGGGCCGATGGATCGCGAACGACTCGCGTAACATCTTCTTTACGAGCCACGTGACGCAATTAATATTTGCTCGTTTCATTACATAGTTCATTAGCACTTCCCCATTTACTTGTTCTTCCGAGTACTTTCGACTATTCCCAGCAAGAATTCGAACTCCAATAATCGCACGGGGCATCAACCGAGCAGTTCATCGAACGGCATTTCACCACTTCGAAACTACCTAGTCAAACTATTTCTCATCGACCCGCCCGACCGTCATAGTTGACCTTTTGTTTTCGTGGCATCCGCCGCTTTTAGGGGCTCTCGTAATCTCTGCGAGCAGACAACTTTTATTTCCAGTAGAATTAACGTCGTATGAACTCTTACATATGTAAAAAC
>NW_017144469.1:0-309 GCF_001652005.2 Ceratina calcarata
CGTGCAACAAAAACTAAAAAACACAAACCAATTCAAATAAAATAAAAATCAACTAAACTAAATAGCGACACAAAAAAGGGACAAACAAACCTCTCTCAAAGAAAATCAAAAACAAGATTGATCAAAAGAACATCCTCACTGAATATATACCCCCCGAAGCTCAAACACACAAAACGAATCCTCCAATCACTATGGATAACCAATAAGAACAAACCACACCTCCGGCCAACCAACTGCAACACCAATACACACATACAAAAATTACAAATACTCAAACAAACCAACTAACTCTCTGCCCCAAAAACCCAA
>NW_017144470.1:0-309 GCF_001652005.2 Ceratina calcarata
GCAGGAGGAGGCGCTTCATAGCGGTGAAGGCTCAATCGCCATCGTCTCCTCCTGGCAGCAGCCCGTAGTCCTGTACCAACTGATATAACGCACCTCCCGGCTGGAGGCCCGCGTCGCCGAGCTCGAGGCAGAGCAGGCACGGCTGAAGCGGCAACAGAAGGAGGATCGGGCCGACATACTGCAGCGCCTGGACGCACTGGTGGATAGCCTAAACGCCATATTCCAACGCGTCAAACGGGCGATCCATAATATCTGGGGCTATCTCCCGGCACCGGCCGGCTGAAAATCGAGCGGACCCCACCGCACGCC
>NW_017144471.1:0-309 GCF_001652005.2 Ceratina calcarata
ATTATATTGTCTCTTAAAATAAATCATTTAACACGAATAGTCATAAAGTGTGTCCCAGGAAAAGATAATATTCTGGCGGTGCTTCTGAACAACATTTCCCTTTGGCAAAATTCAATGCGAGGCACGGTTTTTGAATTATTAACGAAAAACACTTGGCCAATGAGAACGCGCGTAGGGCCACGTTGAGCCACTGCCGAGCGTCGTCGAGGCCCCACTCCTGTGCCTCAGCGCGGACTATCCACGGGAGTGGGGCCTCGGTGACGCTCGGCAGTGGCTCAGCGCGGGCCCTCCACGGGAGTGGGGCTTCGG
>NW_017144472.1:0-309 GCF_001652005.2 Ceratina calcarata
CAAGGGGCTAAGCCGAACGGGGTAGGAGGATACGCTCACACGTGAATGACCGACAGCGCGCGAGCGCGAGCTTCACCCTTCGTGAAAAGTTTACGCTCGTCCTACGTAAGAGCCTGCGTACACTCCCGTACAGAAATTGACGTAGATTCATCCGGAAAATATTATTGACACTCTTTAAAAGTATAATTTAGCAATTTTATTAAATAATTATTTTTCTTATCTAATTATAAATAAAATTGTTTAGGTATTTCGCTTTGCTATTCCGCAATAAATCGGCAAGAAATAATTATATCATTTTGAGTACTTTTA
>NW_017144474.1:0-309 GCF_001652005.2 Ceratina calcarata
CAAATCTTGAAAACACTATCGGAGCAATCCTTCAATCTCCAGAAAAATGGGAAGCTTTCAAGGTTTTCTATGAGACGGTCATGAAGAAAAAGGAAGTAGATGAAAACATAAGGCAAGCGTCCAGAGATGCTCAAAGAAACGCAGCCAGCATTCATAGGAGATGGACATCGGCTCTCGCACAAATGCACGATGAATCGCCGTAAAACACCAGCAGCACCAGATCAAGACCCCACACACTGCAATTAATATAAAAGGGTGAATTTAAACATGAGACACAGGCCACGACATGCACATGTCGGCTCAAGACGC
>NW_017144475.1:0-309 GCF_001652005.2 Ceratina calcarata
TTTCTATTGATGTAACATAAATGCATTCTCTACTTCCACATTATGAGTATATTTTTCTTTTCTTAAAATTGCATTTCGATTTGATACAAATATCAAGTGTATAAAAGAAATTTCAATTTTGATAAACTTCGCAGACTATTCGTAATTTAACTTTCGATAAGTTTCTTTCCTTATCTTGGCACGTGCAAGAATTTCATGAAATTCGAAGCATATGTTCACGCTGTATAATCAATGGCGCACGAAATAAGAAAACTGCGTATCATCAAGCTTTATCGTAAAGTAGTTATATGCACACGTCCACATTCAAAG
>NW_017144476.1:0-309 GCF_001652005.2 Ceratina calcarata
ACATTAATTCGATATTATAATGAATTTTCAAATTTGATTTGTTGTTTCCTTTATTCACTGCCATCTTCACGTTGAAATTTAGAGGTTTCACGTAAAATCTGCTGCCAGTTATTTCCTCTGGCAGTTCACTGTACTACCGGACACGGATATAAGAGCGAGCCTCTGGTAACCCGACGCTAGTCCAATTCCACATTTCCAACAATAAATAATATCCACGGTACCAGTCGTCCGGCGGGAGAACTGTTTGAACCGTGAACCAAAATTACATTTTTGAAAATGGGATTTGAAAATTCATGACACAAAAGAAAA
>NW_017144477.1:0-309 GCF_001652005.2 Ceratina calcarata
AACCATTACCATATAGAAACATTGACATAAACTAATGTTAATATACAATAAATAAAAATACATACTTTAAAAGAAATTGAAAATCGGTCGGTGGGTCGCCAGATTCATCGTAAACTGCCACAGCAAATATTTCTTCCAAGTCTTCAACTGCGTACAATGCTAATTGTTGGCCAGTGGCTGTCACAAACGTAGCTATCGTTTCTTCATCTGTATCTTGGTCGTCACTTATTTTATCACATGTTTCGGTTCCATTTTCGTCTGATAACTGTTGTGTTACACAAACACATATATACATATATATATATACAC
>NW_017144478.1:0-309 GCF_001652005.2 Ceratina calcarata
ACGATAACAGGTGGCTGATTGTGACTAGAGCAGCTCCAAGAAAAGGAAATTGGTATTCTGATAATAGTGACACCCAATAAACATGGCGGAGCACCGTTATTTCGACCTGAGTGCAGATGCGAATTTTAATACCGAGACGCAGCCTCATATTCCAATTATTTGATAAATTAAATAAATATGGGACATGTTATTTAAAGGATAGCTTATGACTTTTGTGGTCCACGAACTATCATTTTTATTTACAAAATTCCAGAAAATAATTCAATTTGATTTTGCAATAGAAAAATAAGTAAATAGTTTTTAGGAATC
>NW_017144479.1:0-309 GCF_001652005.2 Ceratina calcarata
ATAATAAAAAATGTTTATTACCTGAGCGAAGAACGATAAATGAATTTTGTTTAGTATAATGAGAACCAGAAAACGGACTACTCGAAAATTCTTGAAAGTTTATATTTGACAGATTCATTTACATTCCAGTAATTACAACAATCTTCGCTCAGATACTGTTATGAATATGTATGAAAAAAAGTTTCATTGTAATGGCTGTGAGATTCAAATGAAGATAATCAGATACATGTTCCTTCAAAATAAGAATTTTGTAATCTCATAATAAATACAAAACATTCATTCTACTCTACTTTTTAACAATACAAGAAC
>NW_017144480.1:0-309 GCF_001652005.2 Ceratina calcarata
GCTCGGGCGCGGGCGCTTCGGCGAGTGATCTGTCGCGGGGCGAACCCGCGCGCGCTTATAGCCCTGCACGACGATGAAACCCGGAGTCATCACCAGGCGGTGAAGTTGCGACTCCCTTTGGGGAAGAAGCTGGAGATACGGTTGTTGTCACGCAGCCTCCTTTAACAGGCCGGTCTCGCTGCCGAAGAGATCCACGTGATTCCCGTCCGCCGTCGTACCAACATTAAAATAAAAATAAACAATATTATTCCGATCGAAGGACCGACAGTTTAGCACGGGGGAATCTCGTTGAGCAGTTGATGGCTATTG
>NW_017144481.1:0-309 GCF_001652005.2 Ceratina calcarata
CCGTCACGAGATCATGCGGATGTCGAACAGTGGGTGCGTCAAGTGGATCGATTAGGTATCAGTGGAATGATGATCGCATATTGATATCTATCGCGAAAAGTTTAAGAGGATATGCGCGGCGTGTGTTCGACGAAGAAATGAAAAAAGATCCGACGTGGTTGATGATGACGTCGACGCGTAAGCAACAATTCAAGCGACCGTTACCATCTGCAAGGTTGCTAAAAGAAACGGCGATCTATTCGGCGAGTCCCGGGCAGAAACTGGGAAACTATTGTTTTGAGAAGCTCTCAAAATTGAGGGCACTGAAAA
>NW_017144482.1:0-309 GCF_001652005.2 Ceratina calcarata
AAACACTTTTGCTAGCCCTTTCTTCCTGATTCTGTGACTCTGTTGAACTATTGATAAACAAGAATGTAATTTATTTATTGTAAATAAAAAACCATATATTGCTTGTAAACAATTTCTACATTAAGTAAGTATGTGATCTCGCATTGAATTAACAATGATTTTTGGTAATACGAAACAGAAGGGAAGATCGATCGCTTTGAAGGCCATCGGATTGTTATAATTCTTCTAGAACGAAACAGTATCGCGAGTATAAGAGTACAATCGTAAAAAATTATGTGGGATGGGTAATAAATATTTAATATACAATGA
>NW_017144483.1:0-309 GCF_001652005.2 Ceratina calcarata
CGAAAACCATGCATTTCGTAGTTCATAAATTATAATGAGTTAAGGAAAAGATTATTAACGTTTTCGGTGTTCCCTGCGTACTTTATGTCCTAAGATTATTCTTGTATCTTTATACACATACTTAAAGCTTGAAGGGAAAGTTGTCGAGTTTCGTATTACACGACAAGCGTTTATTCAAACGGAGATTAAATATAAGCGACATTCGCGTCATGTTCTATAATGATATATTAATTTTTTAAAGTACGATTAGGTAAAAATTTTGATTGTTCAGTGTTCGTCGCGTTTAAATTTATTACACTTATATCATGG
>NW_017144484.1:0-309 GCF_001652005.2 Ceratina calcarata
TGTCTTTCAACTGCCCATCGAAATATTATATTAAAAAAATAGCCGTTTTCAGAGACTCACATTGACTTTGGCGAGGTACAGTTCCAACTCCTTGTAAGGATCCATCTCCGATTTAATATCAGTCAGCAATTTCGCACTGTCATCACTACTTTCCACTATTTTTAATTGATTGACGGTTTTCAAGGTGGGTAAACCCGATGCGGCACTTCCTTTCGAGCCATCGACCTGCAGCCCACCGCTGTCTTGCATGGTCTCCATGCCCCAACGTCAGCTTGACCTCACGTGCATTTTCTCGTGCACCTGTAAACA
>NW_017144485.1:0-309 GCF_001652005.2 Ceratina calcarata
TGAGTATTCGCGGTGCGATTGTATGCGATAAGGGTGGTGGGTAAGTATCGCGGGTGTGTCGGTTTGTGTGGTATTTGCCGTCATGAATTTGGGACGGTTGGTTGTCGGGGTTTCTAATTTTACAAATTGTCGGCTTTTGGTGCTCGTGCGATCTTCGGTTTCGGGGAATCGTTCCGGGGCCATGACTGTATTCTTCCCGTCGTCTGTTGCCGTTCCTGGGGGCCGGCTTGTCGATGGGGGGTTTTCCGGGGTTGCCCTGATTTGCATAGTTTCGGATCGTTCGGTGGGACGGGGCCGATGCTCGTGCCA
>NW_017144486.1:0-309 GCF_001652005.2 Ceratina calcarata
CAGTGAATGTTAACCTCAAGATACAAGCATTTAAACAAACTGTTAATATTGTATTAACTTTAGAATGAATGTAAGAAATTAATAAAATGATCAATAAATACGATTTTCAAATACTCACTGGAGCTTTCTTCCTCAGAATCATTTTCTTGTATTGCCAATTTTCGTTTTTGGAGGTTCTCCTGTTTATCTGTAGCCAATGTCGCCATTTTCAGTAGTAAGATATTTTACTCTAAGCCTCAAAGTATATTTTCAAAATTGTGTAGACTTATTTCATTAATTTATGATTTCTGAAAAGATTGTTATAGTTCG
>NW_017144487.1:0-309 GCF_001652005.2 Ceratina calcarata
ATTAGTATTAAAATAATGCATAGTGCATAATAAAATAAATAATGCATAATGATTTCACATAGAAGTCTGAGAGTCATTAGTGTCTCTCTTATGTATTGAAACATTGACGTAATGTGAATTGAGGTCGCAATTGAAAAATTCGTCAGAAACGCGAGCAGAGTTGGTTAAGGAAAAGGAGCGTCATTGCTAATGACGCCAATCGGTCCGTTTTCGAGCCACTTCCGGCCCCTCGGACAATTCAAATAAATCTCGCGATTCACCGGAAATCCCAATTCCCATCGCGAATTTAAATAATCGTTTCGCTTTCAC
>NW_017144488.1:0-309 GCF_001652005.2 Ceratina calcarata
CTGATTCTATGTCAATAAATAAATCGAAAATATAGAATAAAATTTTTACATTTAAGACCTTGTTTTCGAAAAATAGATATTAAAGATCTACTCGGTATACATACACTCGACCAAATCTCAACTTAACTAGAACCATACAAAAAATTAAATAAACATAGGTCTGCATAAGCTTCAGAAAAGATTTACAAAAGAAATATGCGAATTGCAAGAACAATAAAACCTATAGTGTATCTCACAAAAATTAAATTCGGAATAGGAAGGAATTCATTCAGTCATTCAACCAAGTAAGACAAAGTGAATCTGAAATTC
>NW_017144489.1:0-3345 GCF_001652005.2 Ceratina calcarata
CTGGCGGAATACAAGTCGTTGAAACATATGACGAAGCTCAGGTCAATTGAGCCGTTGAGACAGTACATTCTGCACAGGGCCGTAATTCGTGCGGAAAGCACGACGATGGAAAATATGAGTCGTCCTCAATGAACCGAGTGTAAGATTGAACGGTTCAGCTATAATTCTTTGCCGGTGTGTCTACTGATAAACATTTTCGGAGAAAGTTCTCTGAATTCAGTATAGCTGATTATAACGCAGACCAGACGTTGAGTAATCGGTCGGATCGCGGAAGTTATAAAAATCAGCTGATGCGCGATTGAGAGTTCTCAGTCACCTGTGAGGGATAAATTAGAGAAATAATTTCGTAGATTTCCTATTTCCGCAGAGCGGTTCCGTTCGCATTATACGAACGTTGTTACAGCTCAGCGAACACGCACTTCTAACGAGTCCGTACTTTGTAAATCGGATCTCTTTGCGATACGTCGCGTTAGAAGTTGCTACTTTGCACGAGTTGTTACCGATGATGCCCACTCTTCAATCTCCGAATTGTATCCGGGTTAAGAGTAGTTCCAACAGGTTAATCCGTCCTGTGAGACGTCATACCGGCTATCTTCCCGTGGGCAGCCGTTCAGTCACGCGTCCTAAGTGACGTCATGCTGTATTCCTCGGCTCGTCGATCAAGCGGTTTGTAATGCCGTCATACCGAGTTCCCACGCAAGGGAATTTATAGTTTTTTGGTGCGATACGCGGTACGACGTGTTCGTCGCAAAGCTCGCTGCAGTTTTCATTCTACAGAAATCAGTTGTACTACCGAGGGCATGCTCGGAGTGCATACAACACTCTGGGTTAACCGAGGTAACGTTCGACAGACTCGAAAAAGGCACGAGGGAAAAAGTCGTTTTCTTCTTGTGCCGTGATTATTCCAGCCCACGTCACCACCCCGAAGGAGAATGGAGCTACTCTCCCGCTTCTTTAAATGAAGTTGACTCCTTCACGTGGTGCCTTACTGCATCCAGGTTTTTTCGGGTGATATGAGAAGAAGCAACACGGCGCCTGATTTCGCCAAGTTGCAAGAGGCAATGATTTGAATCGCTCTGCAGCTTCAACGTATTCGTTTCGAATCCGAATGCCGATGTTCGGATCAACATCGAGCGATCCCTGCAAATTCGCACATGCGAAACCTTCACTCCTTTAGACGAGCATGGTGTTCTGCGAGTCGGTGAAGAATTGAAGAATGCGATAAGCGCATGGGAAATAAGATTTCCAATAATTGGCCGAAACTTGATGTGTGTAAATCAATCATCCGGCGTCCTACGAATACGTTGCATGGAAGTTTCCATCTGGCGATGGTCACAGTCAGACCGCGATTTTGAATTCCCGATTGTCGTAACGCAAGCAGAACGGTCATTCATAAACGCATGTAAAGTACTCGATGGCGGGAGCAGCCATCAGTACCAATAATGCAAAGTTTGACCCCGGGACAGTGTCGTCCGGCGTGTGCATTCACGAACCACGGTGTGGAATATGCTGGACATCTTGAAGTCCGCGACTCCGCCAGCCGAGGAAAGACGGCTGATAACGCGTACATTTCAATATTTTGTCCGTTATATAACGCGAGCCGTCTATATCAAGTGGTAGACAATACACGTTTTTACGCCGGCAACTATACGGGAATACGAGACTAAGGATTTAGGTGAGAAACAAAGCATCGATCGTACGATCGATGTTTGTACACCCTCCCCTCATAAGTTTGACCGGTGTCTATCCCTTGCCACTGCAGCAGGAACGATGCAGCAAAAGAAACCGGCACCATACGACACCGCGGATGAAGACGGCATGGGTCCTGTCGAGGAAGAATTACCTCGCCCAGAATCCGTACCGTGGGTGACCGAGGTCGAGGATGAACGGGGCCCTTCTCCTGCTGAGGTGGTTCCTCCGCGTGAATCCACTGCAATGCAAGGGGTCGCAGGAGGGACACGGAACGAAATACTCATCCCCCTGCCGCATTGCACTCTTCGTATTCCGGGGCATGTCCCTAATGGTTCCCGAAAGTACTGATGTAAGGTGCCGCAGGAACGGTATGTCTTAAAGTGGAACGCTGAGGGAATTTTGTGCTCCATGATCCTCAAATCAGTGAATGCGAAGACCTCGACTCAGCAGGCGCCGCCACCATTGCAGGCTGAGGCCACCCGACCAGTTCCACCCGCTGCACCGGTGCCGGCAGCGTCGCCGGAAGCAATCGGTCGCAACAACCGCCGACAAAATCCGCGAAGTCGAGGACGGCGGTCAGTGCCCGATGACCGACAGCGGCCAGGACCCATCAACCGACCACCACAGCCAGGCTGTCAGCAGTATCGGGAGAATCGAGGACGTCATCGTCACCATCCTTCCGACCGGCAACCACCAACCAGCCGGCGAGATCGCCCTCGAGTTACGATGACCCAGGGACAACAATTGGCCGAGGATCATCGCAACCAACTGGGCCTCGCCCTTAAAACCACACTGAACCTGCTAGGTTTCTCAGGAGTCCACTTTCACTTTTATTATTCTCGCGAGTAATTTGTAAGTGTTCCGTTCCGCCCTTCTGGATTGCGTGGATCGCGCAAGGGGGGCGGTATGTTAAAAATTCGTATAAGTCGGAGGAGTCAGCGTGAGATACATGCGCCTCCGCACGTAATGAATATGTACGGAAACTTAGCTCGGAGAAATTAGCGGTCAGCTAATTCCTTGATAAATTGAATAATTACGTGTACGCGAAAATTTTAAATAGAAAGTTCCGTTAAATCGATATTATTGTAGTTCGGGGATTAAGAAATGTTGATCCATTTCTTATATTTCCTTTGTATATGCTTGTCGTCCGAGCATTTAGCGAACGATTGTCCATCGTCAAATCTGTGTCAGAAATGTGATAGGAGACATCATACATTGCTTCACTTCGAAAAAGCCAGTGCGGCGGGTAACACGCAGTCTGCATTTCGAAGCAATGCCGCCACGAACGATGCAAGACGTTCGAACAGTAGATTTGCGAAGAAAAGGATAAATTCCAAGCCGACATCCAACAACAACTCTCTCACTGTCGCAGTGTCGTCTCACTGCTGTGCGATATCCGGCAACGCGGAAAATTAAGTGTTGCTCGTGACTGTCCTCGTGCGTATTCACGGTCTAAATGGACAGTCACAATTAGCTCGTTGCATCCCCGGATAAGGGAGTTCTGCGCGGATTCAAAGAAGACGTCGGAACGACGAGAATTCTTTAATCGCGCAAGATACCGTCGTTGGTTGAGTGCACTCCAAGCCACGTAAAGGCGCAACACCCACCTGCAACGGTAGAACGTCATACTGTAACGTTTTAGAATCGCTGGAC
>NW_017144489.1:5781-9357 GCF_001652005.2 Ceratina calcarata
AAGTGGAACGCTGAGGGAATTTTGTGCTCCATGATCCTCAAATCAGTGAATGCGAAGACCTCGACTCAGCAGGCGCCGCCACCATTGCAGGCTGAGGCCACCCGACCAGTTCCACCCGCTGCACCGGTGCCGGCAGCGTCGCCGGAAGCAATCGGTCGCAACAACCGCCGACAAAATCCGCGAAGTCGAGGACGGCGGTCAGTGCCCGATGACCGACAGCGGCCAGGACCCATCAACCGACCACCACAGCCAGGCTGTCAGCAGTATCGGGAGAATCGAGGACGTCATCGTCACCATCCTTCCGACCGGCAACCACCAACCAGCCGGCGAGATCGCCCTCGAGTTACGATGACCCAGGGACAACAATTGGCCGAGGATCATCGCAACCAACTGGGCCTCGCCCTTAAAACCACACTGAACCTGCTAGGTTTCTCAGGAGTCCACTTTCACTTTTATTATTCTCGCGAGTAATTTGTAAGTGTTCCGTTCCGCCCTTCTGGATTGCGTGGATCGCGCAAGGGGGGCGGTATGTTAAAAATTCGTATAAGTCGGAGGAGTCAGCGTGAGATACATGCGCCTCCGCACGTAATGAATATGTACGGAAACTTAGCTCGGAGAAATTAGCGGTCAGCTAATTCCTTGATAAATTGAATAATTACGTGTACGCGAAAATTTTAAATAGAAAGTTCCGTTAAATCGATATTATTGTAGTTCGGGGATTAAGAAATGTTGATCCATTTCTTATATTTCCCGAGCGGTGACTCATACGGGCGTGTATACGCCCTGAGTACGAGTGCGAGCGAGTCGCGTATAGGAAACGAGAGAGAGCCATGTATCGGCAATCGTACGCGTACCGCGACTTATTATTATTCCTAATCGGTGCGTCTACCGAGTCACAGGTATTTCCAGCCGAATTTCCGAGAAGGTTCTCAGAATTCGCAAAGCAGATTAAAGCCAGACAGATGTTGAGAAATCCATCTGCATTCCGGATTAAAGTCAGCTGTTTGCTGAAATACTGTATCATTATCGGAGCTGCAGTAGATCGGTATAGATCTACTGCATTGAGAGGAATCCTCCCGCACCTTGACCGTATCGGAGTGATTTCGAAGGTGATCCTTCCGTCATCGCTCGAACGCGAGTTTCGCTGGTCAGAGCAGTGCGGCTTTTACCGGGACCGTTTAAAGTCGGAAGCCCTTTGCCATTGCGGTGGTAAAAGTCGTATTTGTCACGGCGTCGTGACCATCATACCCGCTCTGCAACAATTTGTTGTAACCGGTGTTAGTTGGTGCTGTCCGGTGCATCCTCCTGCGTCTCAGCATACCGGTATCGGCACGGGACCCCAGTCGCAGTTGTAGGCTCACCGAGATTTTCGTATAAGAAAATTGCCAAGCACCAAAGTGGCACGACGTGTTCGTCACAGGGCTCTCTGCGCGTGCATACCGCAGTGTACGAGCGAAACGGCCAACAGAAAAGCTGGAGTATTTACGACACTCCGGATTATCCAAGGCCTCGTTCTCAGATACGAGGTTCGGCACGAGGAAACGAGTTGTTCTCTTCTCGTGCCGATTAATTCATACAGTCCACACGAGCCGAAGACGAGTTGGTCGCACACGGCTTACGCCAATTAATTGCACGAGTAGTCGTGCCTTGAATAATCTGACTTTTCCTATTGTTTCCAGAAACCTTTGAGACGTGCGCCGGTGTTGTACACCGAGGACGCGAGGGCTAGCCTGGTAGTCCCGTCGGATTTTGTGTTCATTATTCAATAATTTTCATTTATTTTGCTTTTGAATAAACGGTTTTGGGTTTCGTAGAGAAACTTCTGGTGTCATTATTTCAAGTTCCCGATTCTCTCATTCCGGCTCCCAGTTAGAGCAACCATCTCTAACAGTCACGAACATTTTACACCGCAGGACATATCATCGAACCAGTTCTTACAACGAACAGTAGTACCATCCAGAAATTTGCCTCATCGTGAAAGTATGGCCAATTTCTTCATTCAAATATTTGACGTCATATCAAAGTGTTTGCAGTACCGATAATTTTCCATATTCCAGATTACCTCAGACGGT
Organism: Ceratina calcarata; assembly: GCF_001652005.2. Classification (NCBI taxonomy): domain Eukaryota; kingdom Metazoa; phylum Arthropoda; class Insecta; order Hymenoptera; family Apidae; genus Ceratina; species Ceratina calcarata. The sequence goes on from NW_017144489.1 coordinate 7,854, forward strand.
TGAGAGCGTTGAGAGGTATGAATTAAATCCATCCACAGCACGTGATGTGGAGGTACCGGAGGTACATGTCGAGGAAGTCGTTGTTGAACAATCGAGTACTGATTGTAAGTATTATGTTCATAATATATTTCATTTTGTACAAAGAATTTCATACCTATATTTGCATGCATTTAGCATTTTTCTTTACATCAGCTTATGTAGTATATTTATATATACCAGTATATTAAATTGCATTAGTTTACATGTATTGCGCAAAAAAAGGAATGACAATGTTATAAATTATATTGTGCATATTTTATGTTTGCTTAGATTCTGTATGTACTTCTGTAGAATGTGAAACTGGTGAAAGTGTAAGAGTAGTATCGAGTGAGCAACGTGCACGCACAATCCGCACATTACAAAGTAAATTGTGCACTTACAAAAAAAGAAACGCAGCGTTTAGAGACCGATTGAAAGCCACGAAGGCGTATACTTTTCGCAACACACGTTTGCAGAATGAAGCACTACAATTTTGTTTGCGGCAATTAAACCGGAAGGATGTAAAGCCGAAAGGCAACAGATTTTCAATGCAGGAGAAGTTAATGTGCTTAGCACTATATATAAAACATCCGGCGCGGCATATAAATTACTGTCGTCGTGGTTTCGCTTACTAAGCCCCAGAACCATTAACAGAATATTGGGTCAAATTCCGCTGCATCCCGGAATTAATAATCTGATCATTGCAAATGTACACGAAGCGGTGAAAAATTTCAAAGAACATGACAAATTGTGTGTAATCATGTTTGATGAAATTTCCCTACTTCCGTGTATTCAGTACAATGAATACGAAGACGAGGTGTAAGGCATATGTGAGCGAGGAATTGTTGACCATGCCCTCGTTTCTATGTTGAAGGGGATTTGCAAAAACTGGAAGCAAGCCGTCTCTTACACTTTCAGCAAAGGGCCTGCAAGGCCGGAGGAATTGAAGAGAATGATGACGGAATTGATAAGGGCATTAAATGGAGTAAATGGTACATACTACTTACTTAGCACCGTATGAAATTGGATAAAATATGAAAATGTATATCATCTTTTCTTCATTTGCAGGTCTACAAATAATTTGCACAGAGTGCGATCAAGGATCCACAAATAGATGTGCAGTAGAAGGATTAGTGGAGGACGCCAGGGCTTCATACTTACGGAACAACATGCAGCCTAAACGGCGCATTATTGTGGATACTTATGAAGTTATTCCTATATAAGATGTGTCCCATTTAATAAAAGGAATGAGGAATAATTTGTTAATAAAAGACTTAATTTGGAAAAAGCAAAATGAGGACGTGCGGGCAACGTGGCAAGATTTAATTACCGCGTACGAAATAGACATGGCATCAGATTTTCTACGAAGTATGGCGAGAATAACGGACATGCATGTATATGAAGAGAAGATGAAAAAAATGAAGGTGTCGTATGCAACACAGATATTTAGTCATACTGTAGCCGTGGCCATATGCAACATGGTACG
>NW_017144490.1:0-309 GCF_001652005.2 Ceratina calcarata
TTGGTAAAGTTGGAAGTTTGATGAGTCACAGATTTAGTTTTTGATCACAAAGTTACCCCCATAAATTCCTAAAGATCAATATCAGGCTTTTTTCTTAATCGTTCATGAGGAGTAAAATATATATTTACAAAATCCTCAATATCGTTAAGTTTTATGGCTTGGTGACTTGGTTTTATACGCGATGAGCAGACGCAGGGGTTGCTAATTTTGTATAAGATCATAAGTAATGAAACTTTATTATTCAATTAGTATACGACGCGAATTAAAATACGTAGCATCATGCATCCTTTTTCTTTTCACATCCGGAAC
>NW_017144491.1:0-309 GCF_001652005.2 Ceratina calcarata
GCTACACTAGAAAAATGTGTCATATAATCTATACCATAAAGCAAAGCTTAGCTGAGCCCACGTAAAGGAAGGGTGTGTTTTTGTGCATCCGTCTCAATTTGACAGTCGGAAATTGTGGCGTTATTATCAGAAGAGGGACGAGTCGCGATCCACTATACGTCAAAAATTATTGACGCACAGATAGGCCCAGTGACCCGTTTCTCCTAATGTTCTTTTCCGTTCTTATACTAAAGATCGATTTGAACTCAGATTCGGCGAAAATGTATTTCTGACTATAGTGTGTTGAGAAGGAGAATTAAAGAGAAAGGG
>NW_017144492.1:0-309 GCF_001652005.2 Ceratina calcarata
CTGATAAGGGAAAATAAAAATCGCCGTGTTCAGAATGTGTGATTGAATAAAACCAGTGTGCATTAAATACAAGTGTGATCTTTAATTTGTAAAGAGGAAAGGATGAAAGGACACGAGAAGAATATTAACTTTAAATGTCGTTTCTCCTATTACAGATGAGAACTATAGATTTTTAGTTTTAAGATCTTTAATAGTTTGTAAATAATAAATAAAACTCCTATTACAGAAACTCAGTTAACCTTTTATTCGTGGGTCGATCTTCGAATAAGATTTATAATAAGTAATTTATTATAAAACGACATTTTGTTG
>NW_017144493.1:0-309 GCF_001652005.2 Ceratina calcarata
ATGTGATAATTACACAAATATTAATCAATCCAACTATCTTTTGTGTTGTATAATAAATTTTCCAATTTCTGCTCACGTCAGGACTTCTACTGACTGACTCTTCTTTCTTATGATTTGACTTTTTAATATAATCTTAAGGTTGTATGAATCCTTACAGAAAAAAAATGACAAGGCATTAACATTTTAACAATTTTCACATTTCTTCATTTCTTCATTTCTTTAAGGCTCATACAAACTTAAGTTAGTAAAAAAAATGGTGACCTTTATTATATTTGTTACAAAATCAATTCTTTTGTAGACACTCAACAC
>NW_017144494.1:0-309 GCF_001652005.2 Ceratina calcarata
ATGTAATAGTATGTAATGTATGTAATAAAGATCCTCATCGGACGTGACTGAATTTCTTCCATTTCCTACACACCATATTTTTCGAGAATCTTCTCTCTTTTCAATTTCAGTATCTTTTCAAGTCATTCCATGTCCGGTATTCAAAGTTGTTGCTTATTCTTAAGATCATCTTAAGTATTTGCTTAAGTCCTTATTTCCCGTACAAGACAAGGACTGGAAATAATCCTATATTGCCAGTCCTTGTGTATCGTAACACACAGGAATAGCAAATGCTTAAGACGATCTTAAGATTAAGACTCTGAATACCGG
>NW_017144495.1:0-309 GCF_001652005.2 Ceratina calcarata
ATTTAAATGAAAGAGTAAAGACATTCGATTTGAAGTCAGTATCTATGCGATCTAAATTGTTAGATGCTAAGTAAAAATTTTTAAGAGAATAAGCAAAAATTCAGATTGACTCAGAATAGACAAAATGTACATGTAGTACTTATAATAATTATAGGAGACACGCAATAACAAATAGGAAAGGTGATTCACGCAAACGTCAATTCAATCACCATTATAATGAAGTATTCGAATTAATTGTTCCGAGAAATAATTTATTCCAATGAACTTAATTGTTACACAGGATTTTATTTACAATGTACACACTGGCTC
>NW_017144496.1:0-309 GCF_001652005.2 Ceratina calcarata
AATGTAGTATCCGTTAATGTGTAAATAATTATTTGATACGATCCGTGTAGTGTATTTACGGTTACGGGTTTTCCCGTTTGCTAGCAAATTACCGAAGAGAAGATTTCGTTCCTACCGAGTTAACTAGAAAACTTCCGGGCTTAATCCAGGCCGTAGACGAGTTCAAAACAGAAGTCTTTTTAAAAAGTTACAAGTTTCAATTACTTCTGGAATTGCGGGTTACAGAGGGAACAACCTGGCCTCTCAGATAGATTTCAATCTGAACCACGACTAATGTGATGTTACCCAACAGAGGCTTCGTGCAGGAGG
>NW_017144497.1:0-309 GCF_001652005.2 Ceratina calcarata
GTTATGAATGCCTCCCAGGTCCGCCAGTCCTGCGCGTGGTTGCGAAACCAACTTAGATCCGTGCCTCGCAATAGCTCGGGTACTCCCAATAGGAGGTCCTCGTCCGTGACCCGGTAGGCGCGTCTGAGTTCGTTGATGCGTTCCACGAATTCGTGGACGTCTTTGCCCTGGAAGTGGCAGTTCCATTTCCGGATCTGGTCGATGGCTCGTGGTACGGCTACTGGGTATTGCCGAGGCGTAAGTTGCTCGAGCGGTTGGGCACCCCTGATTGTACTATCCGTCGTTGCACCGCCCGTTGCCGCCTTGTCC
>NW_017144498.1:0-309 GCF_001652005.2 Ceratina calcarata
AACTCTTTCCTCCCGAATACCCCAGTACGGTATTCGGTTATAAGGTTCAATGCTGGATTGGACGTTTCCCGCTGGAGAGTGGTGAGGGAGAAACAAACAAGGTCTGGACTTATTATCACACTGGAGATGGAGGGTCGCTCAGTGGGCACACTGAGGAAGAGGCGAAATCGTCTCTCCCTCGATCAGGCGGGGGTCCATAAGTTCAACATCCTCACGGTGACGCCGGTAAAGAATTTGAGGCAGAGGAGAGAACCGGTGGAGATAGAAATCACTGAAGAAGATTTCTCGCTTGATCCGGAGGAAGTAGCT
>NW_017144499.1:0-309 GCF_001652005.2 Ceratina calcarata
AGGAGGCGAAGGAGGGCTTAATGCCCTCCTTCCTTTGTTGGTGCAGAAGGAGGGCACGAGGCTCTCCTTCTCTTCTTTTGGGGTGGGGAGGCCCGGAAGCCTCCCCGGCCACGCCTTAGGTGGCTAGTTGGACGGGGGAGGAGACACGTTGACTCCTTCCTCCTCGTGCCTGGAGTGGATGCCCCAGGTGCGTAGGTGGGGTGGAACGTTGTCTCCTCCCCTGGGCGTCCGGGACAGGATATTCAGGGCGCGGAGTATGCGCGGTGCCCGTACAGATGGGATGCACTTTGTTGCATCGCAGATGCACGG
>NW_017144500.1:0-1714 GCF_001652005.2 Ceratina calcarata
CCCATACACACACTTCCGTATACATCCCTAGCCGAATAACTATAGTTACTACAATCCTTTTATCTATAATCGTTTATTGAACCGCCGACACTGCCGGCGATTCCTCAATTTAAATACAAATTCGATGTATTTGTTTTCTTCTGGTTGGCGAAGGCTGAGGCCGAATAGCTACCGTCTGTCGCTGTAAACAAAGCAATAGGAGAAGACGATTTTATTAATTTGAATTAACGACTGAATAACAGCCACGGACTGTGAATGATTATGTGAAAGAGAATACTCTTTCCTTCGTCGCCCTTATTTTTCCATACTGAATTTCGGTAAGCCGAAACAGTGCTCGCGGTACGCCGCTTGCAATTGCACGCACAGCTACTGCGGCTGTACGCGGGAGTTCGGGTCGTAAATCCGAACTCCTACTGGCATGCATAAGCTCAGTACGCTTGCAAGCTGCACTTTTTCCTGGTGCACCTTCACCAGGGAGATCTGAAGCGCGTATTATTCGCGGAACTCTGCAGTATCGGGTGAAGCTCCAATACCCACTGCAGGCCCTTGACGAATGCGCCGATCTCTCAACCGGCGGTCGACCAACAATTGGACACTGACCCGGAGCGTAATCCGCTCTGGCAAGATACGACCTCCAATTCGTATCTCATTCGCAGCAAATGAAAATCAGTGCGGGGGCAACCTAAAGACGAATCGAAAGAAATATTTTTCGATTCGCTTCTGCGGAAGTTGAAAGGGTTGCGAGGAACTGTAAGACAGTCTATTCCTCGTCCTTTCCTGCGATAATTTCTGCGTATAAATTCTTCCTTTGAGGAACAGTGAAAGCAATATCGAAATCTTCCGATCTGTTCACTTTGACGGCTCTGTGCTGACAGACCGCGGAGCTCCGCTCGTCCATCGAGGAAAACTAATCCTCCGCTATACGGCGTCCTCGACGAATTAATCTGTCCTTTTCTATTACATATTATACTTAGAGCGAGGACACCTGTTCCGAGAATTCGAATGCGAATTTTCGTTACCGGTGATTCTGGCCGGCAGACGGTGTTGTTATTTTTTCTTTCGGTACGGCTCGCGTTGACTCATCGGTATAAGAAACGTCGCACCGTTTCTTATACTGGAGCGATTCGAAATCTAACGCTCTATTAAACTCTAATCCTATAAGGCCGAGAAAACTTCGTAAACCTTCTTTTTCAATTTTAAAACACCGTTCGTCAAACAATAATTATGTAATAAAAATTATAAATTAAAAAAAATTATCTATTAAAAGAAAATACTTTACATTGTAGTAACTATATATAATGGATATGGAAGGCGCGCTCCGGCGGAGCGCAAATGTCCGACGGCACACGAAAGTCCGGCGGCGTGCGCGGTTTCTTAAGCCGGGTATTCATCTGAGCACGAATGCGAACGAGGCAAGGCGAGTCCGAACAAATGCCGCGTTTTGTCTCGTTTGTAAAATTTTTCTTCGCGAACGAAGTCTGCCGAGGCAACGAACGAGACAGTGATCCACAGCGAACGCAGTGAACGATGATCCAGCGAGATAGACGATCGTTTGGTGGCCAGCGCTGCTTTCGTGGTAAATACCGGATTATTAAAAGAAAGAAAAAAAAGCGGTGGTGGAAGACTGCTTTATATCGACATAGATTGTTTCCAAGAGATCCTTGTCTGACCTTATCGCCATCGATCTGGCGATATCTTAATACTATTTCTACCG
>NW_017144500.1:3354-5133 GCF_001652005.2 Ceratina calcarata
TGCAGTGTACTGCTATCGATTCTATTCTCAATAATGTTTGAGTATTTACTTAAAACTTTAATAAAAACTATCTTCTCCACTTCTGTATAATGCTTCCTTCCTTTCGCACAATCCATTTTTAGTATATTTATTCAGTAATTTAAATTTTGGAAAAAATACTTTCACGTGCACTTTCTTGCACTTTTATACTTGCTAAAAAATGGTCTTCCCACGCTTAATTCGAAACATATGAAAATCATAAAATCGAAAAGCTGCGTTCGCAAAACCATTTCTCATTGGCTGATACACTGGAAACTTTCCGGATATTGCCGAAGGAAAATAAGCATTTGCTTGGAATAAGCAAGCTATCGAAGACGCGGAAAAGGAGAAAAATCATTGCGCAGCTTTTCCGCTTCTCTCACTTCTTTTTCAAGCATGAAGTATAAAACTTATAGAATCTGAATACAATATAAATGTGTACATTGAACCAGTGATGTAAGATATGCGGAATTTCGATCGCAGCGCGTACGGTGAAGAAAAATGGAACTAAAAGTCTTGATGTAAGATTTGCGGATTTTTCCGCCCATAGCGTAGACCCAGTCTACAATGCTGTTATTTCTTAGCTTTAAGCTTTAAACCTAGCCGCGCGCGTAGTTTGAACAATGAACAGCGTACCACTACTCGTTTAATTTTTCCGTATACGTGTATCAGGGAAACGGCAAGACCCAAACTGCGAACCTGCCCTTTAAATGCTCGTGTCTCGTGGATCCTTCGATGACCAGCAAACGCTAGGCGAACAGCCGAATGCAGTTTGCCGCGCCTCGGTTACACGTCCACATATGTATGATCGTTCGGCCTCGCCTTGCCTCATTCGCATTCGTGCTCGGATGAATACCCGGCTTTATGCTCGTAAGAAAAGGTTTGCATCGCTCCTGCGGTGTAAGAATTCATTTTCTTAAATATTTATAATCCCAACTTCTCAAAAAGATTTATTTCATCCTTAGTACTTTTTAGCAAACTTCTCGTAAAATCGTGCAACTTTATTCGTTTTCAAGAAATTGTTTGTACCTTCCGACGGGTGTAAGAAATGTTTTAATATTACAATTAACATCTAAATGTAACAATTCAATTGTTTTTCGCCGCAGTAAAGTTAGACAAATCTCTTTTTTTTTAAACCTCCCTCATTAAGGGTTGTTCCACTCGTCAGGTGTAAGAAGTGCCTTTCCAACATCGGAAGGGCATGCACTAACGAATCTACGGTGACCTCAGCTTAGTCAAGTTAGACACTGAAAATGGTCACGGGCTCTCGGACTAGTACCGTGTATATCAGTCCAGGCGTTATAGCCGAAATCTCGGAGTCTGGTTGTTCTACCAGATTTACAGGTGGCCCATCACCTGTCCGCATATTCTCCTGCCGCTCCCTTGGCAAAACAGTCCTTTGTTGCGTTTTTAAATTACTCCAGTATTTTTTTAACTGGGCTGCGGTCCTTTGCAACAATTATATACAAATCTATTATTTTGCTACACTTGTACATTTTACTTTTCATTACGTAGAATTTACATTTGACAATCGAATTTATTGTACATTATTCTACAAAAATGAGGAACAGCAATAAATTTCTCACCTTTGATGATATAATAAGCGATCCGTTATACTCTTCAACTATTAATTTCCATCCTTTGTCTTTATTTTGCAGTGTACTGCTATCGATTCTATTCTCAATAATGTTTGAGTATTTACTTAAAACTTTAATAAAAACTATCTTCTCCACTTCTGTATAATGCTTCCTTCCTTTCGCA
>NW_017144501.1:0-309 GCF_001652005.2 Ceratina calcarata
TAAGCCTATACGGGTGTTCGAACCTTGGGAAGAGCACGCTATCAGTCGGATAGCGGTACCCATTAGCTTCACGGCCCGCTTCACGGGCAATAACGAATCGCCGAGAAAGATCCGGCAGCGGCCGAATCCCACGTCGCGTAGTATTAGCGGTAGGATATAAGTTAGGTTAAGATCGTGGTATATGCCAGAGTCGCAAGCGTGACCCCGCATTTTCCTTCGCGTAGTCGTAGTATCTGTTCGCGCAGCCGTTGTATATATTCGCGTAGAAGTAAGTGGGTCTCCTTTATTGTAGAGCCTCCACGGAAGGGG
>NW_017144503.1:0-309 GCF_001652005.2 Ceratina calcarata
TTAACGACGATATTTCAGTAATGGCAAAAGCATGATTGCATCTGAAGCATGATTTGCCATGAAGCTTAATTGAAAATCGATTAATATAATAGAATAGAGATTCGATGAGCCCGTGTCGTTAACTATGAATTTTTTTTTTGTTACAGCCACCCGTTACACGAGGCCGTCGTTTACCAAGGTAATATTTTTACATTTCATTCCTTCAAAACAGTTTCATTGCATTCTCTAACAAATAAAAGTTGGACAGTATTACGGAGGGAAAGTAATTAGTATGGAATCCCTGCGTTTGCCCTAGCGAGGGAATTAAAA
>NW_017144505.1:0-309 GCF_001652005.2 Ceratina calcarata
AATTTCGAATCGCGTTTTCATAGCAAGTCAGAGTTTGAGAAACGAAGCCGTATGAACAGGGCAAAAGGTTGTGAGAACGTAAAGAGAACAATGGACGGCTATTTGAATTATGCATAGCAGGGCTACAGTCGCTTTACACTGGGAGAAAAAGTTCGAATAGAGTTTGTAGGGAACCAGAGCAATTATGCCCGCAACATTTAATGCATAATCGCATATAAACAATTTGTACCGCGGCGTTTCCGAGCATTAAACCTGTAAACAGTTAATTAAAAAGTCTTTGACAAACCCAATGAGAAAAATACTAAGCGT
>NW_017144508.1:0-309 GCF_001652005.2 Ceratina calcarata
AAATTTCTAAATCATAAATACAATAATTAAATAATAAAAAAAAGAGATTCTTGGAACACGTTTCGATTTATTTGAACGGAAGACAGAGAATATTCGAATGAATTTGGAAAATCATCTCCGGTCTTGTCGGCATCCGCTTCCACAGGATTTTAACCCCTCCCCGTGCTTTCGCTTTCTCCATAACCACGTCTTCCACCCCCAATTTATCTCTTCCTCTTCTGTGTAGCGGCGGCGTGGCCCCGACAGCCGACAGCCGCAACGTGCGTCGCTGCCGAGCAAACTGTTCATCAACCCCCTGACCCGACCTCC
>NW_017144509.1:0-309 GCF_001652005.2 Ceratina calcarata
CGAAGACATCCTGAGAATGCGAAAAAGCGACGAAACAGGACCCTACCGAGAAATGGGAAACACCCTGTACTAACCAGCGTAATAAAATTCTATCAACCCCCAAAAATAGTACAGTTCTTACCTAGAATCCCATAACACCTGATTTGCGAACAACCAACGTCTGACTAAGTACCCCCGTACCATAAACCTAACATCCGACCTACAAGGATATAAGCAACGTCAGCTACTCCACACGTCCCAAGAAATACGCGTCGGACTCCCTAAAATAGCGCACACATACCTAAACTCCCCCCAGATGACCGCAATGAC
>NW_017144510.1:0-309 GCF_001652005.2 Ceratina calcarata
TATTGTTATTGTTTATTGTTTTCCGTTCCTTTCGACTTTTCTCGCTTCTCGTTTCGGGTTTGTTTCGGTTCGGTGATCGATGTTTTCCTTCCAGTCCTGGACTCTCGTGTTATCGGCTCGTTCTTGGCTTTCTCTGTTTGGTCGTTCTGGTTTTGCATCGGCTACTTTATGTTTCCAGTCCTGGTCTCTCGTGGTTGTGGGTTTTCTGTCTCTTTTCCTTTCTTCGTTTTCTTTCGGTTTTTCCTTGTTTCGTACGTTGGATTCGTTTCGATTCGGGGATCGGTGTCATTCCGATTTGTTCCTGTCCTC
>NW_017144511.1:0-1470 GCF_001652005.2 Ceratina calcarata
ATAGGTATATACTAAGTTTCAGTCTTTCTAGTGTTAAGTAAATAGTGCATAGTTTCATTTACTCTTATTTTTCCTGTTTTTTTATTTCACGTTCTGGCCCCAAGTCATTTTTTCCTAATCTAAGACCAGAAATCTTTTGAGGAATTTATCTATTTCAATCTTTGCCTAAATAATGGTTTTTAAAAATCGAACACAGCTGTGGCGAGGCGATTCACACACTTTTTGCAACATGATTCATGCTTATTGCACTTATTTTTCAAACTGACTTGATATATCGAGGTCCGTGCGTGTTTACTTGAGAATTTTCGCTACGCTCGCTATAAGGAGTGAGCACAAAGGAAATGTATGGAAAAATATTTCCGATAGAACAATTTTATAAAACAACATCGTCTTGTTTTTTCACATAGAAGTTCGCGAGCTCTTTATTAGCTATTGGCGAGTAATGCCTTTTCGCGGGAGTTCGCACAAAGGGGAGACGCCCAACTTCCTATGTGTTCTTTCGTTTTATACTCATTCGCCTCGAAACTTTGTCGGCAACGAGGTTTCATACAAACGGGCAACTATGCTCGTCGCGGATTCTGTTAATGAATTAATTATATTTTGTAGTATTTTCAAATGAGGTTATGTCGGCGAGATCGAAATTCATATCTCTGCTAGCGTTTTCATAGTAAAATTCGATTTATTTCCTTCATTTATATGCACATATAAGGTATTCATATATTTAGTTATTTATATACANATTTAATCGTTATTCACAGTAAGTGTATATTACACAATAAGGAGAATTCTTACATTAAGTGCTTCGATGTTGAAATTAATTTAAAGATATACGACGTGATTTAAAAATTGAGATGAACTTATGGTTTCGTGGATCCTTTGATGATCGAATATAGTTGGCACGGTACGACGTTGCCCTAGATTACGCGAGACCCGCTATTGGAAGGACCACTCTAGAAGAATCGATCTTCGACAATTCCCCAGTTATCTAAAAGCCGCATGATCAAAAGAAAGAAACGGCACGGTCGAAGGATCTCTTTTTAGCGACGGACAAGGCTGGGAACCGTGGGAGGATTGATGCGATCCTTACTATTGGCAATTGAATGCTTTGGTAAACAAGCCAACTTCAATTTATCGTCGAATCAGTCGCACTGTGTGCGCGCGCGGCGCGTCTGGCCTCGTCCGCTCGAGACGTCTGGGCGAAATCTGGGAGTAAACTCGCGATGCCCCTGGAAAGCATAACCGCCGAGAGCCGGGGAAAAGGAGGGACGGAGGGCTAGTGAGTATGGCAAAAGTTACTCGGCGGAAAATATACAGCGACGCTTTTAGGAAGTTCGGATTATCGGAAAAGCGGCTTCGAAATGCGAGTTACCGCCAAGGCGGATCCTCGTGAAAACTCAGCTGCGAAGTTGCTTCCGGGGGCTCGATTCGATGGCAGAGAGAAAGAGACGAGGGAGGGGGGAGGGGAGGTGC
>NW_017144512.1:0-309 GCF_001652005.2 Ceratina calcarata
TTAGAAATAGTGTTAATTAGAACATGTTAACTGATTAAGCTTGTTCACGTTAATCGTTTTAGAACTGGTTGTTTGTTACTTTCGATTCACTTTCGATTCTCTTTGTGATTCACACCGTAGTAAATTACACTAACACCGTATTCCATCTTTCCGTCTCTGCTTTCGCCTCGGCTGACAATTACCGAGCATTTATGCGACATTTGCGTCACTGCTATTCGCATTTGTTACTTTTTCGTGTGTGAGAAATAAACTGAACTTCTCCGAGGTGCGCTCGTGATTTAGAAACCACGCGACTGGCTATTAATTTAA
>NW_017144513.1:0-309 GCF_001652005.2 Ceratina calcarata
AAATAGTAAGACGCGTTTAGCTGTAATACATGAAAACGTTGCTTTGAACTTCATCTAACACAGGGATTCCGGGTAAAATATCAAAACTTTAATGATTGATATCTCTCAAACTGTACCGGTAGGCTTCTTAAAATTTTAGCTACTGGTAGATAATGTTGTTACTAACAATTGGTCAAAATTAGAACAAAACTGTTTTACTCGGCTATCACTACCTTAACGATTTATTTTTATATTTGTAATAAAAACCTGTAAAAACCGTGGAAGCCAAGTTAAAGTAAAAATTCGATATCTCATAGTGTAAATGTGGAC
>NW_017144514.1:0-309 GCF_001652005.2 Ceratina calcarata
ATGTCATAAAACTAACAACCCTTAAAAAGTCCCAACTTTACACCGGGTTAACTGTTACCCCGTACTGACCTCAACCTTCGGAGTTATAAGAGGCGGACTAAGTTAAGAACATGACCAATCGGGACATACTTGGGCTTGGGTTGGTTGAGGAGTAACCCCACTGCTACGTCAATACACAAAAAAGAAAATAACAATCCCCACCTATCTCCCAAAAAACTGAAATTCGAAATAGCGTTAGGATAGGGGGAGGCCAACCGTTGTCTCAACACCGGCTATCATATCGCGATAAAAAAACAGTACTTCATCTAA
>NW_017144515.1:0-309 GCF_001652005.2 Ceratina calcarata
GAGTTGGATTGTCCACACTCTCGTCGTTTATATTAAGCGCGAGAGTTTACTGATTGACTAAGCCTGAGTTAATCCTTCCGAACGCAAAGTTACGGCCCGTGAAATTCTATTAACCTCACAGAATATGATTTTGATTGTTACAAAGCAATCACAGCGAGTGTGAGAGTAGCATGATCGCGAGTACAAAAGATTTTACAATGAATTCGGATACGTCTGCACTGAGTGGCACCTGAACGAACAGCAAGGATCGTCGCCCGTGATAAATGGCTGATCCTTCTTCCTGCGCAATCGATATTAGTAGCGCGTAGT
>NW_017144516.1:0-309 GCF_001652005.2 Ceratina calcarata
CGACTTAAATATAAAATGGGATTGAAGTGTATAAAATGATGGCACGTTACGGATGAAATTTTGGTTGATCATTTAATTGTAACTGTATTCAATTATAGAGGAGAGTTAGAAGTTTGATAGGGATTGCGCAGACAATAAAGAAGTTTATGTCCAATTTTTCTCCCGGTGCGGAGGATTTTGTCCTTCAGCCGGAAAGTTGTTAGAAGTTAAGAGCATCTGCTTCTTTTTCAAGACAATAGAAATTGTAATAATTTGGTAACGGCAGGGTGAAAGTTGCTAGTTCAAATAATATTAAGGTTGGTTTATAGA
>NW_017144517.1:0-309 GCF_001652005.2 Ceratina calcarata
TTATAAAGTTTTGTGTAACATTTCTCAATAGCTACCTCGGACATAATCCACTGGTGAATGAGTTTCCAGCAAGTCTGTACGAAACGTCTAAACATGCAATAACTGGGATGTCAGACGTTTTGAGAAGAGAAATGCGACAATCAGGATTGCCGATTAAAGTGACGGTAAGCAGTCCCGTGGCTCCCCTTATTCTAAGTTTTTACAAGTATTAAGATCTCTGTTTAAAATTTTAAGAAATGTGATAGAAAACTATACATATTTAATATTTGAAGCCATAAAATTTTATTTATAAAGAAATGAAGTTTGAAC
>NW_017144518.1:0-309 GCF_001652005.2 Ceratina calcarata
CCTCGGCAATAACACGTGCCTTAGCTTTGGCCGGTGCTTGATGTCTGACCAGCATGATCTCTCCTTTAAAGTTTCATCTCCTCCTCCGTAGCATCACCCTTCTTAGGCTGTTTACATAGACAACGTTAGTACAGAAATTATTCCCTGTAAGTTTTTTAGAGTATTTCAAATTATTCTTACTTTCTTCTCATTCAATGGGAAGAGAATCAACTTAGATTTGTATTCCTTTAATCTTTGAGCATTCGTCTGCAAAAACTCGACAGATTTGTTTCTCCTCCTTGGGTCTACAGCAATGCCAATTGTTCTGGC
>NW_017144520.1:0-309 GCF_001652005.2 Ceratina calcarata
GATATTGCGATTGTATCTGAATTTTAAGTACAATAGTGTCAGTATCACTGTTGTCCGCTAAGCCATGCGTGTGGTGTTCGGTATTCATATTAAAAACGGTATGATAGGTTGATGTAAGAATCGTTGTCTATTGCAGCAACAATATACAGATTGGAGTGGGCCAGCATTGAGGAGCAGTATAGGAGAGGAATGACACGAAGGCGTAAAGAAAATGAAGTAGCGGAAATTTTGTTCGAGGATCGATTGTGCTTTTTATTTCCTCATGTGGAGAAGGAAATACATTCCTCATGTACGGGAAAAGAATATAGT
>NW_017144521.1:0-309 GCF_001652005.2 Ceratina calcarata
ATACCATCGCCAGCGTCGTCGCCCTTGAGCCGTAATTCTTAGTCCGTTTGCGGCGGAGGCGCACTGTGGCAAATACTGACTCAATTAGATTCGTTGTTCTTATTGATGCCAAGTGCATCGCCGGAAAATCGCAGAAAGCGAGCAATTCTTCTCGGTCTTTCACCCACTTTTTCATGGTCTCTGGATATTTATCGCCCTATTTTGCCAGCATCCCATCGAGCACCTTATTTGCTGACTCCTGCTTTTCCGGCGGCCAGCTTCCGCTGCTTGCTTTTACCTTAGGATGTAAAGACTTTGGCAGCGAGGCCA
>NW_017144522.1:0-5159 GCF_001652005.2 Ceratina calcarata
GTAATCGAAGTGCTTACCGTCGGTTCGGGCCGCCCTTATTAAGGCACGCGTCGCAGTCGCGGTTACGAGAAGGCTTCCCGATCGGCGCCGCCTAGTGGTGGCTTCGGAAGTCTCGCCGCGTTGGATCTCGGCCGCGCGAAGGCCGCCTCGGGCGACGCCGCCTAGCGTCCGCTCCGAGAGCCTGCCGCGTCGGGCCGGTTGCGCGTTCACGCGGGGACGGAAGAAATATGCTCCGTCACACCCCCCTCCTTCTCCGGGGCGGGGGTCGAGGGTCGTAGATATGGCGGACGATTTACTTACGGGTCCACTTTCCAGGCTCCCACAGACCGGACCTCCCCGTCCGGGCCGAACCTCAGGATGCGGACTTGGCCGTGCCATTTCTTGGTGCCCACCGGTACCTCCACCTCGCCTCCATCTGGTAGGGCCACGCGCCGGAGTGGCCGGCTCGGCGTCTCGTGCGTCGGTCGTGGTGCGGACGGGGTTGGGACCCGCGAATTGGGGCGTCGTTCCCGATGTGCCACGACGGCCACGACCCGGGCTGGTGGCCGGCGCTGGGCCAACGGCCCGCGCGGTCTCTCCGGTGGCGGGGCTGGCCTTCGTGGTGGTGTTGGGGTCTCCAGCTCGGCCCGTGGTGGCCGGGCCGCCGGGACGGTCACCCTCGTTCGTTCGGTTCTCCTTTGCGTTGGATCCATTACTGCAATGTGAATGGCGCACCGGATTACTAGGGGCCGCATCAGGTCTGGGCATCGGGGGCCAATACCGCTTCAGGTCTTGTAGGTGGACGGTTTCGTGGGTCTCACCCGTAGGCGCTCGCAAATCTATTATATTCGGTCCGCGTAGACGGTATATTTGGAATGGTCCGGTATAGCGCGGCTCGAGTTTGGTATTTCGTGCCTCGGCTTTGTTCGATAGGTAGTGCGTCCGCTTCCAGATCTGGTCGCCGATTCTTGGCTCCCATCCCCGGTGTTGCTGGTCGTAGTACCGAGCCTGGTTGGCAGTGGCTCGGGCTTGGTTTAAGCGCACCAAGTCGTATGCGTCTCGGATCCGTTGGATTCGTGTTGCCGTCGTGGTCGCTGTCGACCGGTAGCCGCCCCGGCTACCGGGAGCTATGAGTTCCCGTCCATGGTTGAGGTACGCCAGTGTGAAGCCAGTGGCCTCCGAGGTCGCGGTGTTGTATGCGAAAACGAACTCGGAGATGTGTTCGTCCCACTTTCGCTGTTGCGTGCCGACGTACTCGGCAATCATCGTTTTGAGTACGCGGTTTGTTCGTTCCACTGGATTACACTGGGGAGTGTACGGTGGGGTCTGCTTGTGTCTTACTCCCCACTCCTCGAGGGCGCCGGTGAACTCCTTGCTGATGAACTGGCGTCCGTTATCGGAAATGACCGTCTCGGGGCATCCGTGCCCTAGTACGATCGTGTCTCGAAATGCCCGTGTAATGGCCGTGGCGGTAGCCTGTCGTAGTGGCAGTGCCTCGGTCCATTTCGTGAATTTATCCTGCATCACGAGGAGCGTTGTGTAGCCGTTACTAGAACTGGGCAGCGGTCCTACCAGGTCTATGCTGACAGTCTGCCATGGTTCCGTGGCTACGTGCGTGTGTGGCCGTCCTGGCGACTGCTGTTGTGATGCCTTGTACTGTTGGCATACCGGACATGCCCGCACGTAGTCGGCGGTCTGGCGGAACATTCCGGGCCAATAGTACCGTTGCGCCATTCTGGCGATGGTCTTTGCGATCCCACAGTGCCCGGCCGTTGGCGCGTCGTGATTCTCGGCCAGTACCTGTGCTCGCTCGTCGGCGGGGATACACAACTTCCAGTCCTCCTCCGGGCTGGTTTCATTGTACCCCAGGCGGCTGATGATGTGTCGGTATAATCGTCCATCCCGTATACAATACTCGGGCTGCGTCTCCGGCTGCTTCTTTACTTGCTGGAGCAGTCCGGCGTACCATCGACACTTGTGCCGTATCGTCGCCGCTGATGTCTTTCCTCGAGACAAGGCGTCGGCTACGAAGTTTTCGACCCCGCGTCGGTATTTGACTTCGTAGCTGTACTGCTGTAGCTCTAATGCCCATCGCGCTAGGCGTCCCGATGGGTTATCTATTTTCTGGAGCCATTGAAGCGACTGATGGTCGGTAAGAATAATAAAGTGGTACCCTTCGAGGTAACCACGGAATTTACGCACTCCCCAGACGACTGCCAGACACTCCAGTTCCGTGACTGTGTAGTTTCGCTCGGCGGGCAGCAGCGTTCGGCTGGCGTAGGCGATCACTCGTTCTCGTCCGTCGAGTTCCTGCGTCAGGACTGCTCCAAGCCCCGTGGTGCTGGCGTCTGTCTGGAGTGTAAACTGCCGAGTGAAGTCTGGGCATGCCAGGACTGGCGTCGTGACGAGGTGTTCCTTGAGTTCGCGGAACGCTCGTTCTTGTTCGTCGCCCCAGTTCCATGGCTGCTTTTTCTTCAGCAGTGCGTTTAGTGGCGCTGTCAACGTTGAGGCGTTAGGAATGAATCGCCGGTACCATGCGATCATGCCTAAGAACCGTCGTAGCCCCTTTGTCGTAGTTGGCGCTGACATCTCGGTAATGGCCTTGATCTTCTCGGGATCGGTCCGGATCCCTTGCTCATCGACCACGTGCCCGAGGTATTTCAATTGGTTGGTGCCGAACTTGCATTTTTCGAGGTTCATCCGCAAGTTGGCGCGTCGTAGCCGTTGGAAGACCTCGCCGAGTAGTCTGAGGTGGTCTTCGAATGTCTGGCTCACGACGATTATATCGTCTAGGTAGGCGAAAACCCATGGCTCGAGTTCTGGCCCGATGACTCGATCTAAGAGCCGTTGGAATGTGGCGGGTGCCGAGTGAAGCCCGAATGGTAGCACCTTAAACTGCATTAGGCCGCGTCCAGGCACAGTGAAGGCGGTGATGGGTCGGCTCTCCTTGGTTAGTGCCACCTGCCAGTAGCCGCTCTTCAGATCGATGGTCGATAAGTATCGAGCGCCTCGCAATTTATCGAGCGTGGCGTTGATCTGGGGAAGTGGATAGGCGTCGCGCTCGCAGACCTTATTCACTTCCCTATAGTCTATACAGAACCGTGGCTTCCCGTCTTTCTTCTTGACGATCACGACGGGCGAGCTCCACGGACTGTGTGACGGTTCGATGATACCGTCGGCCAGCATTTTCGTGACTTACTCTGCACGGCCGGGTTTCGTGGTCGGTATCGCTGCTTAATTGGCGTAGTTGTCTTTAGCCGAATCTCGTGTGTTATTAGCGGGGACTCCCTTTACCGCATCGAATTTCGGGAGCTCCCGCTCGAGGAACGCTTGCAGAGCTCGATCCTCGGCCGCCGTACGGGGCCGTAGTCCCTCGACGGTCTCGAGGTGGCTCCGTTTCGTGTCGTCCGGTTGCTCGTTGTTCTCTCGTATGGCTCGCTTCGTTGAGGGCGGCCATACTACGTGGACCGCTATGGTGGCGCGAAAGTTGAGTCGGTTCAACAGGTCCGCGCCGATCAGCATCGCATGTGGCAGTCCCGGGAGAATGAGGAAGCGATGGCGTATGGGTTGTCCACGTAGTCGTAATTCTCCTTCACAGCTGTTGTCTATGTCGCGCTCTATGCCGTCGGCTAACATGGCCGAGAGACACTCAGTTCGAGTGGTCCAACCCCGTTCGCGGCATTGTAGAGCAGTAGCCTCGTCGATGTAGGAGGTGGCCGCTCCCGTGTCCAAGAGGGCTTGGACCGTTAGTTCGTCGATGGCCACGTTTAGTACTACCCGTCCGTCGTCTAGGCGTTGGGCCGGGCGGCACCCAGCTGTGTCCCGGCCCGTTGGTCGTTTCCCGGGCGTGCGCTGGCGCACTCCCGGTAAGTGGTTCCGTCTTTGCCGCAATATGAGCAGAAGACCTGCCTGGGAGCCGTGCATCCTCGGCGTGTGTGCCCTGGTTGTTTACACCGCCAACAGCATGTCTCCCTATCGAATGGCCGGTCAGCACATGCGGTAGCTGTCCGATGATTGGGCCGTGAGGGCGGTTGTCGCGTCGTGGTGCCTTCGTTCGGCCTCCGTTATTGGGCATCCGTGGCCCATCGTTGCTACCACATCTCTATTCGTTCCCCTGCCCGTACTAGATCGTCTAGTGTTCGGATATGGCTGGGTTCTATCCGCATCTGGTAATCAGCCGTCATATTGAGCAGGGCTCTCTCGAGGATTTGCTCGGGCGTGGCTGTTCTGAGGCGACGGAACATCGTTTGAAGATTGGTTACGTATTCGCGAATCGCCTCTCCTGGGCGCTGTCGCCGGGCGCTGATCTGGTCCTGAAGTAGGGCTTGGTAATATGGTGGCTCGTACGCGTTTCGGAGGTCTCGGATGAAATCTCCCCAGGTGCCCCAGTCGCCCTCCTGATTGCGGAACCAGTCGAGGGCGGTTCCGCGTAGCAATTCGGGTAGGCCGAGTAGCAAATCTTCATCTGTGATCCGATAGGCCCGTCGTAGCTCGTCTACCCTCTCGATAAACGCCTGTAGATCCTTGCCTTGGAAGTGGCAATTCCATTTACGGATCTGGTCTATGGCTTTGGGCCAGACGTAGGCCACAGCCTGTGGCTCCACGATGGCCGGTGGAGCGGCGTCGGTTGCGGGTGGGGCGTTCTTGTTCCCCAGCTTCCAGCGGCGCAACCTCTCGTCGTCCGGGTGCGCCCTGGCGAAATCGCGTAATCGCGCCCGTAAGTCGGCGATTCCTCCGGAGCTATCCTCTCCCAGGACGGTTAGCCGCTGGGCGAGCTCCTCCTTACTGAGCTCCTGTATCCAGGCCATCCTGTAGCCGGATTGCAAGGCGGAGCTCGTTTACTGTCTCCGTGAGTTCTCGGAGGGCTCTCTCGAAGGCGCGTAGCCGATAGCGCTGTTCGCGCTGTTCGCCAAGGAGGTAAGCGTGGACCTCCCTATCCTCGGCCTGCCGTTGTTCGAGGAGGCGTATTCGATGCTCGGCTACGCGTATTCCGAGCTCGTGGGTCGGCTCTTCGTAATCGCCCTCCAAGCTCTCGTCGTCGTCCTCCGGTCCGGCTGGTGGCTCGGGTGGTGGTATCTCCTCGACCGGCCCCTGGTCGGGACTTGGTTCGCCTTGGGTTTCGTCGATTGGTAATTTCATCTACCGATTACAGATTTGATTACAAATTCCCGCTTCGTACA
>NW_017144523.1:0-309 GCF_001652005.2 Ceratina calcarata
CAAAGCCCCACCCTTCACGATGTTTCCACCGCCTGCGCATGTGATAGGGGCCGACGATACCCACTCTCGTTCAATTGCTGCCTTCCCGCAGGAGAGGGAGCTTCAACGTGAGATTCGATCTTCGGCGCTGCACAACGTGCATACCGCCGGACATACCACCTTCGGCCGCATAGCGACTTTGGGTGGCAATTCGTTCAATCGCTCTCCACGGCAGTCAGATCCGAGGGTCAGACATACCGCGGCCGGGCGCCTATGGGTAACCGTCTCACATCGGCACCCTGGCGAGACCAGACGAGCTTCGTATTCGGG
>NW_017144524.1:0-309 GCF_001652005.2 Ceratina calcarata
TTTCGGAAGAGGAATTTTCGGAAGTTTGGCTACGCGAGTCGAATCAGAGCCGGCCTCGGAAAAGCTACCGTCAAGGTCAGCCTTATTAAAAAATGAGAGAAGCGACAGAAAGTCCTCCTCTGCATTTTCAAAAACACCACGAATTCTATCGAACCACTTGTCCGCTACATAGACATCAGTCTCTGCGTCGTCACGAACGATTATTTCGGAATGGGTCCTTCGAATCTCGACCCAAATCTCTCGCACAGAATCAAGTCGCGCTTGAACAATGTTCTTATTTAGAGACTCGCGCGGCTTCGCGAGCAAGCG
>NW_017144525.1:0-309 GCF_001652005.2 Ceratina calcarata
CGTACGTTCGCGATGATCCCCCTCTCACCCCTTCAAAAATGCGATATCAGCGATTAAGTAGGAAGTTAACTGATGTGAGCAGATCTGCAGGCGCTCCCGCTAATCCGAAAATTAGAAAGATCCTGACCGAGCAGACCTGAAGGCGTTCCGGATCAAACAAATGGAAATGGATATAAACACAGTATGAATGCTTGTTGGACAATAGAATAATTTAGTAAAATTCAATCTTCTAAAACATACATCAATTATAACAGATTAATACGCAGTCAGGACGTGTCGGCAAAAGACGACCTAATAAGAGGAAGCGTC
>NW_017144526.1:0-309 GCF_001652005.2 Ceratina calcarata
TTGGTAAAGTTGGAAGTTTGATGAGTCACAGATTTAGTTTTTGATCACAAAGTTATCCCCATAAATTCCTAAAGATCAATATTAGGCTTTTTTCTTAATCGTTCATGAGGAGTAAAATATATATTTACAAAATCCTCAATATCGTTAAGTTTTATGGCTTGGTGACTTGGTTTTATACGCGATGAGCAGACGCAGGGATTGCTAATTTTGTGTAAGATCATAAGTAATGAAACTTTATTATTCAATTACTATATGACGCGAATTAAAATACGTAGCATCATGCATCCTTTTTCTTTTCACATCCGGAAC
>NW_017144527.1:0-309 GCF_001652005.2 Ceratina calcarata
TTTTTATTGTATATCTTAAATAGTATCCTCGAAATTGACATTATGTCAACTTTAAAACATTCTTAAATCATGTGTTAAGAATTATACGAAATTATAGAATTCTGACATTGTTGCATTCATACTGTTTTTTATAAATGAAATAAAAAATTCTGTTATTCGATGTAACAATTCTAGATGTAATAACTTGTTTAATAGGCTCGCAAAATTTCTAAAATTTTATATAGCGTTTTATTAATTTAATATCTAGTAACTGTTAAAATTTCAATGCATTGTCATTGTTTTTATGTAAAGGTTCATACAACCTTAAAC
>NW_017144530.1:0-309 GCF_001652005.2 Ceratina calcarata
ATTAAACGGAGTTCTAATTCAGAAGTAATAAGCAAACTGTTTCTAATTTCTAGTTTATTCATTTAACAAATTTATGGCATTATAGAAATTTCAGTTTGTTTTGTCTTATACTATATTTTTCACATAAGTTAGGCTAGACATTAAAAATTTACGAAGTTATTCATAATAAGTAGACAGCTAATTAGATATGTAAGAATTTTAAGTTGAGGTAATATCATAAGATTATATAATATTCAAAGATATGCATATAGAAATACGTACGTAAACGTATGCATGGAATACGTATGTATGTATGTATGTATGTATGTA
>NW_017144531.1:0-309 GCF_001652005.2 Ceratina calcarata
ATTCTATCCATTACTACTTTATACATTTGATCACAATTAAATTAACATATTTTTAGTTTTTTATTATAATGAAGTATGTATTCCTGTAGACGACAACGCAAATTTTATCTGTTGAAACTAAATAATTTGTCGCATAACGAATAACATATTAATAAACGCATTATTAAAAAATATTCAGACTCTTTATATTTATCCATATTTCTTAATTACATTTCTTCAACTTTAGATAGTGTTTACAAATGTACATTCAGTAAGGCGTAGCAGAGCTACTCAGCATAGGCTTTGGCGGGCAAGGGCAGCCTCGGTGCC
>NW_017144532.1:0-309 GCF_001652005.2 Ceratina calcarata
TCGACATAATTAAGGTATTTCGAGATACATACGAAGACCAGGACATGTCGAAATCGTTAAAGGAAAATAGGCTGCTGACTCTTAGCTTTTAGGCTATAAAGCCTGGCCATCGAGGTCTGCACTTCAGTTTTGATTTTCGACTCTTAACCCGCGACTCTGTCCGAGTCCTCATTGGTTTCAAAGCATCGTTCAGCTGATTCCCTGAATCAAACGATTCTTAAACGGCTTACCCGAGGGACGAACGCATTGCCTACAAACTGCTGGGAACTCGAGAAGTTAAATATAGAAATAAATACTTTGTAACGTGAA
>NW_017144533.1:0-335 GCF_001652005.2 Ceratina calcarata
CTATTGAATCACTTTAATCTTTATGTAGTAATATGTTTTTAATAAAGATAACACGTTTCGTCATACACGTTTATTAATTTCCATTCAAGCTGAAGTGAAGGGCTAAAAGCCGAGACACTGAGTACATCTACACTATAAAGTATCCCTGAGAGAGATTTTGTACTTGAACTTGAACAACGGCAATTTTATTTGCTCACCGCTATCAAGTTTAATACTTTTATGGTAAAGTCCACGAAGGGAATCCTAGAAAAAGTCGTGAAACATTTGGACAATAAAAATCACTGTAAAAGTATCCACCAAAAATATTAATATTCCACATTTGTTTTCTATTAAGC
>NW_017144533.1:1801-3937 GCF_001652005.2 Ceratina calcarata
GTTGTGTACAATGTGTGCTTCCCCTTCCACCACTATTTTTCATGTAGTAGCAGTAGTGGGGCGTATAGTGAGGATTATTGTTGAAGATCACTCATTTTTGCAGGAGCTGATGTAGAATTTGACAATACGTATTCAGTGGTAGAGGGAAAAGCGTAGGAATCACATACGTGAGAACGCTGATATGTCGTTTTTATGTGTATATAAGGGTACGCGGTGCCCGACGGCAATGCTGCCCCCTGACGGGCCTCAAACTTGCCTTCGGGCCGCTACCGCGCCCCTTGATAAAATTTTTTGTTCAATTTTGTCCCTCAAAATAGTGTAACTTTGTCTTGAGGAGTTTTTTCGCAGGATTATAATTCCGGAAGATATTTAGGGGTTCCCATGTACATAGTCCACCGTGTAATATATTAATATTAGCTGCATTATTAATATTAGCTGCATTATGTACCCTTTTTAATAGTAAAAACATAAACAAAATTATAAAGATAGTAGATCAGAAGTCACAGGAATGACAAAATAATCATAGTGTCGTTCTCTAAATTAAATAAAGCATGATGCAAATGAATTGTTTCATGTGTTTTTTTGATCCTATACATTCTTTCACTTGTGTGATTGAATGGTTAATAAATAAGCAAGATGAGTAAAAACGCAGTGGTCAGGGAAAAAGTAGAATAGGGAAGGAGGCTCGAGATACGTCGAAGGGGAAATCCCTCGTGTCTCGGGATGCGTGCAGGTGGAAAATACCGATAAAAAGTCTTCACGAAAGAATTATGAATCCCAATGGCTCGTGGGCTCGCGGAACCGGTCGCGTACATCCATTCATTCGCGTCCTAGCTACCTTTTATGGGAATTCCATCGGAAATATTTCAATACACGTCGGGGCTAGTGGCTCATGGGACGACCTTGCCCCATCGCCTCCCTCACTAGGCTATCACTTCTACCGTACATCACGCATTTGCCACGGCGTACATTCCTATCGCGAACCAACCAACTTTCCTCCCAACTGTTTTTCTCTTTGCACGCTTCGCTCCCCTTTTGCCAAGAAGGGTCCAAAGACGTGTTCTTTCAGAATTTAAATATTTAATACAATTCATCCGATTTGTATGCTGTTTCTGATTTCTGTTTTTAAGGGCGCGTCGATTTGGTTTCTGTTATTATACTAATAGTCAGTATCTAGAAATTTGTTAAATCCGAAATGAAATTCTTGTCACGGACGATTAAAACTGCGGATTTTATAAGAAAAATGAATGTGCAAAAAATATAAACATGGCACGTAATGTATAAAAATATAGAAAATGTTGAAAACAGAGTGCGAATTGCAATATTTAAATAATAAAACTAACTGCTATGATATTCTTAAAAGTGGTACCATAAATATTTTATTCTGCACAAAAATCCAGTCTACTCGTGATAGTCACACGAAACCAAACAAAAGTTAGTCTAAGTAAGTAAATCTGTGAACTCTTTTACCATAAGTTCTCGATTATAACAGTTACTGTCTCTGATTTCTTTCGAAACGCATGTACATGTAACGAGCATCAGCGAATTTTTACCGGATAACGTTCGGTTGCAGCTGCGGACCGCAACCGCACCGGCCCATTTATTCTACGCGGTCATCGGCAGAGAGACAGTCCCGATGTTTCGGCTTTTATCGAATCCTGCGGTCACGCGCAATGATTGCAGTTTTAATCAACGTTCCGGCGCGACCGTTTCGTTATCTGTCATTGAAACGTATGCGTGATCTCCATGCGACCTTTGACTACGATAATCGTATCGATTGTTTACAAACCGGGGAGCTCGCAGAAATTAATTCGATCCGAAATCGAATGGCTGGCAAATTGGATGAGAGGAGGGAAAAAAGCGCGGACACGCCGAACCCTGGAAAATGGATGATAATGCAATCAACTAGTATGCGTCCAACCAAGCATATAAAGTAGCGCGTGTTGCTTTTAGCCTGAACGAGAACCAGCCACGAACCGCCAGTTAACAGCGAAAATATCGAAGACTTCGATATTTTTCCTTCCTTCGGCATACGCTATTTTTTTTATTAACACTAGAAAGACTGAAACTTAGTATATACCTATATTGCCCAAAGCAGTCAAAATGACTGCATTGTGAAAGAATAATGTGTAAAGA
>NW_017144533.1:6110-39188 GCF_001652005.2 Ceratina calcarata
TGCATTATTATTTGTAAATTTGCCCAAAAGCAGTCAAAATGACTTCCTTGGGCAATTTAGTGTTAACACTATATTAATTATTGTCCCAATGAACTAAATGTTACAATTATATGAATTGCAATATTAACTACTATATAAATTGTCATTATATTAAATATCGTGTTAAATATTGTATCGAACACTAGACGAATCATGTATCAATTATTTCACCTACTAAGTATAAAAAATACTGACCTAACATCTTTTAAGACTATTCTAACTTCATCTAATTGTTCTATGCAAGTGTCATCGCAAAACAGTCTGCTAATTTTTATCGCCACACTTTCAACGTTTGATTATGCTTTCTTTTTACCAAAGGAATACGAATTGCTTGAACATGTTGAAATTCGTCATAGACAATTACGAGTGCACTCGGTACAATTTTGACCGAGATACATACCGTATTTACCTTCTCCATAGGAATCGAATCGATACTCTTAATAGGATAATCTTTCGGGAGTTTGCGCAAACCTGTTTCCGTGGATATTCCCTTCCACGCAGACGAGTAATTCTCTCATCACGCGAACCCGCGATGTAATTTCGCCGAATGATTTATGACGGCTATAATGATCGGACGAAGGTCACGATCCCCCGACGAGATCTTCTCGAATCGATCGAAGAGATCAAGCCCAGCGCCGCGAGCCAGACTCCCCCCGTCCTCCCGTCCGACAAACTGTTGCGCGCCAGTACCAGAAAACTCTACTTAATGCCACCACTTTTCTCTGGTTAATTCGTTTTTGATAAGATCGCTGAAAAACTCGTATATCTTCCTTCCAAATTGCAGGCGATCATTCCTTTTAATTCGATTAATCACAATGAATTATTAAATTCTGGAAGATCGTTCCGAATGTCACAATCCCGAAGTCGGTCAAGGATTTTCATTACATTTAGTACACAAAATTTACATATGAAAGAATGCACGAATAATAATTTATAAAAATGTATAAAGCAATTTGTGTACGATTTTAATATTATTTATATAGCTTGGATTATTAAAGTATATGAATGGATAAATGTAAATCAAAAGGCTATTATCCTTTAAACTTTTCTTTGTACGATAAAATATATAGTAAATATCCGAAATCCTGTTCACGTCACAATTTTTACTCGTTTTATGTTATTTTAAAATTACATGAAAATAAGACAGTGAGTAGACATTGTCGCATGAACAAAAGTTGGGACATTTACGTTGCGTACTTTCAGATGTTTAAGAAGTGAGGAACATTATAAAAAAGCTTGTTCCCAACTTGGGAAGATGAATCCAGTCTAGTGTATTTTCTTACTCCGACCTCGCCGGACTAGTTTTTACAATCAAGCATGACTCATTGTGCGCCAAAGATGAACCTGTTAGCGCCACCCTCTGCGTCGAACCGGTGTAGTATGTATCTTGCCACGATCTTAGTCGTCTTGTTCGGCTGAGAAGAAAAAAAGCTAACAGGTCACAATTCTTTAACGTTCGAACGCAAATAATACAATACAATCCTTCTTGTACGCGAGATATGACGTGCAACAAATATTTTTAACCGAGGCGTTCTTTGGAATTGATTTGGTACCATTGATTAGTGATTAACTTTTAGTTACTCGCACCTCAATTGCTTGCATGGAATCATTTATGTTTAAATAGTTTAAATAAAACTGTTCCAATCTGGATTGGTTGTTGATTCATTTTCGTGGTCGTTACAAGAGTAAAAATCGATAAAGGGCATTACTTTGACCATTATAACTAGATTGCGTATTTTATGGGTTGTATGGAAAAATTCGATGTGCAGAAAATTTGACGAATGCATGCGATATGTAATACATTTTCGTAAGCACATTTCAAGAAACAATCCAATTATAGGAATTTTCATTTTCTAAATTGAATGCTTCATCTTTACAAGTTGTTACATATCTTTTAATTTATATTTGCTGTAAATGGATGCAATTCTGCAGTCTAATTACTTTGTAGGATTTCGAACAATCAAATGGACTGATTTTTATTCATTTACTCATTGACTATGAGCAAACAAAGGGAACAAATGACACGTGTGTGCATATTATGAACGGTAAAAGTTCTGGCAATGCAATCAATCGGGTTGCTTAGGATCGCGGAATTGTGACGATCGAGGGGTGACATGGCATAGAATGGGTATGACCCTTTCCTTCGACGTGCACACACGAACGGGGGGTCGCGTCCACGACGGCCGAGCAGTTAATGGGAGCTTAGAGGTTGATAGCCTTGAGCATGTACCGCGCGACTGCTCGTGCCATGGCCGACCGATTCTCCCGTTCTCTCCCTCTTCTCCCGGGGTCCATTCCCTTTCGCTCCTTTCCCATCTTCCGTGGATATATGTATGTAGGTTACGTGTATCATTCTTTCATATAGAAATTTTCTGTAAATATATAAAAATTGTTCTATTATTATACCAATTAGTGTATCAATCACTAGATGAAATATTGTATTAATTACTGTATTAATCATTATATATATTAAACATTGTGTCGAGTATTATAGCAATTATTATGTCAGACATTGTGTCGAATATTATATCAATTATTCTATCAATCATTGTATCGAGTGTAATATTAATTACTACATCCAACATTGCGAGTATTATATCAATTATTATATCAAACATTGTGTCGAGTATTATGCCAATTATTATATCAAACAGTGTTTCGAGTATAATATCAACAACTATATCCAACATTACACAAGACATGATATCCAATATNTTTAAAAAAGTACTTCATGTACGTAAATGTGTGTATAACGAATGCCTTAAAATAGATTTGTTATACACACTTCTGTTTTTTCGATAAAATTGCTAAAAACGCCTTGGAATTTGGCGAATCAAAATGACGTTATCCCTTAATGGGAATTCGCTTTAAGAAACGCTTAGGAGGACGCGTTTGGGGGGAAACTTGGCTGTGACCAAGCGAGCGTTGGTTGAACGTTGAACGCAACTTGGTAGCTGCGAGGATGAAGAGAGAGGATGGGAACGAGAGAAATATATATGTATAGGGGTCTTTGATCTGTACACCCTCCCTGCGAGTTCCTGGTACACGGCCGGATCCGTTACTCCGGCCACTACCAACTACTGGAGTAAATAGTACCGTGGTCACGTGTTTGTTCAGATCCGGACGCAATTTACCATCGTCGGCCATGTCTATAACTACGGTAGCCCGCGGTAGGTGTTCGGGCGACCGGCGCAAAGGACTGTGGAAAGAGATATTCGGAAACCCGGAATTGTACGATCCTATCCTGTAAATCAAGATTGATGTCACACTAGAACTGCCCAGTGCAACGTTATGCACAGTATACGCAGTCAAAGTTTACATTCGTATCAGTTTCCCATGAACACTTCTCCGGAATGTAATTGAAAATGAAACGAAGTAAAAATTTATGAACGATATACTACGACTCGTAATCTTTTATAATAATTAATATCTAATTCAATCGATTACAAGAAATGGTAGAAAGAATTTTAAACCTACATTACATTTTTCTAATTGATAAATGGTTTTGCACGAAAGCACGGAGTACTTACAAGTTACGGGAGGAGGAACGTGCGACCGGGTAATTATTTGATTTTCGTCCTCTGGAGATTCGAAATACGACTTTCGGAAAGCTCTCGAGCACACCTCTACCAGAATCAAGATTCTGAAGTGATGCTTGAGCGAGCGTTCGGGATTTCGGCCCTCGGGAAGGAACACCGCTCCTGTGGTACCCAGAATACCAAACGCTTGCTTGAGAGCTGTTCTTTGTCGTCCTTGTATCTCCCTCCGTGTTATTCGTTTGTTGTCGCAGAGGCAAATATAGATTTCACAGCACGCATTCATCTCACACTTACCGAATCTTTAATCCACCATCATTCTTATGAAGATATACACAATTAATGAACATTGAAAATTAATCAACTTCTTTTAACACTTTTAAAATGAAAGTAGTTGTCATTCTATTGCCTACTTCTACTTTTACAAAATCTTTATAATTTTAACATTGTATCACTCATTATCATAACATAAACAAAAAGTGTTGTAATTTTGCAGGGGAAGCAAGCGTGCCAATGGTTCGATCTACAGTGACGAATCGCGTGATCATTGTTAATGCGATGAATTCGTTGCGAGACAGTTGTAACGAGGCAGTAAATAAGAGAAAACGGAGGAAACGGGCGACGGTGTAGCAAAAAGAAAATCCCGGTTATAAATAATGGCTAGGAGAGGAACGGAGAGGATGCAGGCCTTGGTTAATTCTGGAGATCCTTTCGCTTACAAATTGGCTGTACAAAAAACAAGCGAGGAGTTTGAAGCCGATCCTACAAGGCTCGACTTCTACCCGCCTGCAAAATGCTAAGAGACACTCGAACAAGTTAGTCATGCAACAAGCACAACAAGAAGTCGAGAATAATCTTAGAAAACGAGATTTACATCTTTCCGAAATATTTTTAAGACCTATTAATTTTTTGTATTCTTTTATCGATTTAATAAAATGCATTATTTTAGTCTTGCGTATTATTCATTGTTTTTATGCATTATTATATCTTTTAGTCTCATGCATTGTTTTACTTTTTAAGAAAGCATATTGCAATAACTGTCAGATTTATACATTATTCTATTGTACATTACTATTTTTATTTTAATAGAGTACATTACGCAATTGTTTTCGGTTTCAGTTTCTGCTCCATTACATGAAAAAAATTATACTTAACATTTAAGTTCTTTTACAGAACGAAGAAGTTTTTATAATATTACCTGGACAGGTGTTGCTCGTCGGTTTCCTGAAATAAATATTGTAATCGTGCCTACACTGATATGCAGCTGCAGGGTACATACAAAGAAACACTTCTCAAAACGCTGATAGTAATCAAGGATTTCTGAAAACTTATAATCGAATAAATACTGTGCTGAGCGACCCGCGTTCTAAAAAATATGCAATGCAAACATTTAATATACGTCCTGTATAATAAAATTGCAGATTTTTGTGCAAGAGCTATTGTGATATCAATTTTAAAATGAAATCCAAATCGAGATTTATTTTCCACTTCAAAAATAAATATGAATATCTCGTTACATGAATATTAATGAATATCCTTGTACGCTACAAGCATTCTTTACTCTCTGACTTTTTGACTTTTTGATGAAATTTTGATATAGCAGTATGAAATCTGCTTTCTATCAATGATAATATACACATAATAATCCAAATCCTTGTATGCACATAGCACACTTCATACTCCCCGATTGATTATAGCGAAGTAAATGAATTAAATATACAATGTATTAATGATAATGATCCACAGATTCGAAGATAATCAGCTCAAATGATAGAAACTCAGTCCTAACTGAACTCGTCCCGCCCACTCGTTCGGATCGCGTCATGAATCACGTTATGTATATAGACCGACTTAAATTCTCCGGTATCTATGTAGGGGCCGTCCATTCATCAAACCCAGAATATCGGGGTCGTGAATCGGCGTCCGTGAGGTCCATAGAGCGCGCCGTTTCCGAGGTTGCGTGTGCATCGGTGCGTAACATGCATCGAACTCCTCTTCTGGGTTGCACTACGTGCAAAATTGTCAAAAAATCGGTATTATTCATCGATACACCAACGATTCTTTTTTGCAAAACAAAACGTGCAGAGCATCAGTTTAAAAAATAAGATTAAAGATATTGAAAATTTCCATTAATTCTTTGAACTTTGCTTTTTTTTGTCAAATGTATGTTCAAATGAAAAGTTGTATTAATTGTTATATCATTTATTGCGTCGCAATTGTATGACCCATATTTTGATGTTAAAACTTGATGATCTTTTGCGTACTACATGTATATTCAAATGTGTTGCAGTTGTACTTATGATACGTATATAACCGTCATGTGTTTGCTCCTTTTACATGTACTAGACAAGTAAGATTTATCTTGTTTTTCCGTTGCTCTCTTCCTTTGAATGGTGTACGAGATACGTCATATGTTAATGCAATTTATTACATATTACAATTAATTATTCAATATTCAACGTTGTGTTCCACTCGTATTACTCACTCCTGACATTAAAACGAAATATTACATTAATTGTTATATTATTTATTGTATTGTCAGTGATATATATCCATCATTTTCATGGGACATTGTACTGAAATTGTTATATTAGCACTGATACGATATCTCTCATTATCGATCACTCTCATTAGATTATGTTAGTAGAGAAGATTCTACAATTGCAAATTTCTGAATCCAAAGGGTAAATCGCCTAAGGCAAGCCACTTGAATAACTTCTACATTTTTTGAGGTAGAAAATGTTTCAGACAGAAGTTGTTTGGTCTCGAGGGGTACATCACATGGTGTGTGTAACTTTCCTGAGGGTGGTGGTGCTTCGGAGATTTGAAGGTCAACTTTATTTTTTCAAATAGAATAGTGTATTCCTTTTATACATCAAGCGATGCAACTAAACGATATTTATAAAAAGTACTCGTCTATGTATGTCGAAAAACGAGTAGTTTAGGAGATATTTCAATTTCGGTTCGGTTAGACATAAGTTGAGCTCTAAATCTTCGAAGCACCTCCGCCTGCAGAAAAGTTATACGCACTATGTGATGTACTCCTCGAAGTTAAACAACTTTTGTCTCAAACATAACGCTAATTACATATCTTCAAGTTGATAACCAGCAATTAACATTTAGATGTATTGAATAATATTTACATAATCTTCCCTGTACACATTCAACTGACTTGGCAGTCTGTGAAAACTCATCAACGTATCTTTAAGATTGAAAAATGATGAAAATTCTATGATCGGTCCACAGGAGAAGATAACGTGGAACGAAGAAACGAGGAAGGGATTGCGCAGAGGGGAGAGTAGGTACGCGACGGCAGGAAGGAATGAGAGGATGAGATGAAAAGACGGGGATAGGGTGAAGGGAGTGAGAAGTGGGAGAGGGGCCTGCTGGTGGGTTCGCCGCGTCGGACAGCCGCGCGCGGCACTAGTTTCGGTTTGCCGTTCGAACGCGACGGACGGTCTGTTCCACTGGTTGCCGGCTTCCACGTGGACGCGGCTCTTTTCCTCCGGTACGTTCTCTTCCCAAGTTGTTCCCTTCGTTCCGATCCGCGCGTGTGTGAATCACGACTGCCCGTGACCAAAGTGAGAATTCTGTGTGACAGTGAGAAATCACAGTTTCTGTTCGATCTCGTGTTCAGAAATTACGCGTCACGAGTGAGAGTTCAGTGGATCAGATAACAAGCGATAAGTACGTGTTCGGTGAGACTCGGACGGTGTTTCCTCGGAGCCCATCCACCTTTTTGGATTACTAGAATCGAGAGCGACGGCCGACGCAGGGATCCGACGCTTTGAAAAGGTGCGTCCGCGAATAAGTGAAGCAGGTTAACGTTCGTTCAGGGATGCGCATTGTTCGACGAGAGATCCCAAGTGTTCGATATTCGAAGTCTCGAGAACTGGGAGCTCGCCGGTGCTCTTTGTCTCCGGAATTTCTTATCCCGTTTTGTTTCATCGACCGCCTGTTCGATCGCGTGTACGCCACAAAATGGCGATCCACGCCACGGTTTTATACGCGACAGAAAACTATCGATTTCAAATCGTTTCACGTAACGTGATTCACGAAACATCTCCTGTAATAAAAGTTTCTAGTGTTTGGAGTAGTTCAGTCAGACAAATAATAATTTCGCTTTTGTCTTGATTTAACAATTCTTTCGAGAAATTAGTATATTATGCGCATTCTTGATCAAACGATCTGTACAATTAAACGTTTCACGTTGTAAGAAAATGGCCATCCTCGTCGGTTTTATTAAATCGTGTGCAACGATTTATAAAACACGTCTGATCTTTGATATCCGTCAACGAAAGTTTCAAGTGCTTGAAGCAGTTCGATAAAAAGCAAGAAATGATTTCTATTTAATCGTTGATTGTCTCCCATGTTTAAGAAGATTCTGAACCACAGATTTGTTCTCGTTTCTCTTGAAATTCGGATAATGACTTGACGACGTAACAAGATTCTTAGCAACGAGACGTTGTCTCGAACGAATTGTTTTTACTGTGAATCGTATCCCGCGGCGTAATTTACGACAACAAACGGAGTTCTATTTCGCGGTGTGGTTTTCGGGGAATTTCCGATTTAGGGAGAGAGGCATCTACACACACCGTTTGTTTAGCCTGACGAACCACGCCGATTCAGTGTTTTCACAGAAGGGTATTGGGGAAGCGTCTTTCTTGCACTCAGTGTAAGCAAACTCTTTCTCTGTCGTTCGTTGGTTCGAATTGTACTGGAAAAAAAATTAGAGAATGAAACAAGAAACTGCGTAATTATCAGATTTTTCGATGCAAATGAAACATGTATCGGTTAGGAAAATTTTACATAGGAATTTATTTTGTAATTTATAAATTGTAAAAAGTGATCAATTTTTAATATTTTTTATGAAACTATTAGAAAAATCTGTTTTAAAAAAACTTACTTTTATCAAATAAGTATTTAAAAGTCTATATAAGAATCACAGAATTCGCTTGTCAACCGTCGCGTAATTCGTTAAATTTAATCGCAAAAATTGTCGTTTCTTCGAGAATCGCGAACAGTTACATTACGTGCTTTCTTTTAATTTCATGCAAACATTTATTCTAACGAAGTCTGAATAAAAACGGTATAAGAACGAAAAGTTTCGATTAAACAATGAATAAATTAAAATAACTGGTTGGTTTAAGATTCTGAACAAGTCGAGTTTCAAGTTTATTTTGTAAATTTATTTAATCATAAAAAATGTCTGGATGTGAGAACATGACAGATGAGATATTCGTAATCACGTTCTGTTAAATATCCGAATAATCAAACAGATGAAGGGGCTGGATAATTAAGGGCTTTTTTTCTAGCATTTGTTGAAATTGTGATGTTTATTGCTCCGTTTTAACGATAATTAGGCAGAAATAATGCGAAACATAGGTGCGACAATTGAAGTTACAATACCTTTCTTTATAAACAATTTTATATCCAAAAGAAATTGTTCTGAATCAACTCAAGACCAAAGCACGACAGATTTAACTTTCCTATTTCCGAAGAAGTACCTGAAAAACCAAAAATCTTCTCATATAAAGATGAAACGTGTAGTATCGTATAACCACATGTTTGGCTAATTTTACGAGTAACGTTAACATTTTGTCTTATCGCGCTGCGGGAATCTAGCCCTTAGAATTAAAAGAACTCGGGTATGTGAAATGTAAAATTGTTTAATATATCGTGTTTGGAGTTTATTCCATATGAACGTGGAATTCCCATAAAAAAATGTTACTTCTTCATAGAAACTGTCTGGCGCAGGAGAGAAAATGATAGATGCGATATTTATTCGCGTTAAATTAACGATCGTGGCTTAAGGAACGCCGTGTACCTTTCCACGGACGCCGAGTCCTTCGGGCACTGCGTTGCGATGGTCTACTATTATGTCGAAACGAGTTCCTCCATTTCGAGAACCAGTCTTCGAAAATTTTTTTCCACCGCGGCCACGAGTGACGCGTCCCCGGGAAAGAAACATTGGAATTTGTCAGGCGATGGGCAAACTTTGCTTTCGTTTCGGCGCGCTCTTAAAGCGGATAGACCGTAACGTTAGAAGAATGTCGTATTTCATTACCCTTTAAACGTAGATCGTTCACGCAGTTTGCTTCGTATTATTAATTCGGTTCATATTAAATGTCTTCTTGTATTTTAACTCGCGTGTCAATGCATTATATTCAAATAACTTGGAATTTAATTAATACAATGTTTTATTTAATGATTCATATAATATCGAGGGACGCGGTAGCAAGTTGCAGGTTTACGTCGATTTCATGATTTTTTCGAGCTGCTTTTCACAGGAACGGATATTATTATATATTATATAAAATTATTTTTATGAAATGTTCAAACTTGCCCAGTTTTTTACCTTTTCATGAGAAGGTCAGTTTTTATTGGATTTAATATGACAAGTGACACAGATAATACAGCGTTTCATGTGATAATTGATATAATGTTTCATGTATTACATGACACAAGATTTAATCTAATGATTAATCATTAACTGGTACCGAAGGTAAGAATAAGCTGCAATGTGTTTAAGTATAATCAATTGCTCTTAAAAATTATTGCGGTAATACGAATTTAGAATTGGCCCAGAGTTTTTTAAAGAATTGTTACTCGCTGTTTTAAGACTCTAGAATATTATTTCACGTAGACGTCTCCAGTTTTGGACGAATTCCCATCGCGTTTCGGTATCCGACAATATAATTCCCGAGCAACATATTCGCGTAGATCATATCTCTTCGGATGAATTCTGGTCACGTTTCAATAACGAAGAATATAATCTCTCCTTACTGTTTTGATGCGTGGCTCAGAACTTTATTCGATGGCTGCATTTCTTCCAGCACGTGCGATAAATATCAAACTAAAAATTACTTGTTGGAATGATAAGGGTTAATTCTGTTTAAAAAATATGTTTTACATTATCAATAGGGAAATGTAATTTTGCGTGTAGGAATAGTTTCTGATAACTTTGACGCGTTTATATAATTGAACAGTAACATTGAGCTAGTACAGTAATTTATGTATCTTAATCTGAATATACATATGTATCGCTCGTTTTTCATGCTGAATGAGTTCATCTATATGTATACTCTTGTAAGTTTCTAAATGAAAATTGCAGTAATTCGCATGATGTAAAATTGGAAATAGTTCGCAAGGGACAATTTTTACAAAATTCTGTTATTTTTGTTAGATTATCAAAATATTGCAATTATTAGTAACTGTAGGTTGATCTCTTAAGTTAATAATTAAAAGAAATTATTACGTGAAAATTGAAATAATTATATTTTTGTTAATTTATTGAAAGAGACTTATTTTATTTAGGGATAAAAATAGAAAATCGCGAGCTAGTATCGGTATCGCAGCTGCAATTGAGATCAGACGATTTGAAGATCTGTCGATCGTCAAAGGGTTCGAACCTCTCGTCCTAACAATTTGACCCAGAAAAATGCAATCGAACTGAAACATCTTGTCGAGAAGGTTATACGCGCGGAGGTTGAAGTTGAAGCGTGTGCCAATCGAGAGTGGCGAAGGGTCGGTTAAAGGGGGAAGCGAAACGGGGACAACGCAAAAACAAGGTGACGATAACAACGGCAATCGATAGCCCCCGATGCAAAAGAATAAGCACCGGTCCCTTAGAAAAATTCCCCGATTAACTCTTCAACCCTTCTCAAGTTCATTCTCAGTTCGGTTCTCGTATTACCTTTGTGTGTATTTCTTTTATTATACATTGATTCTACAGGCTAATATCGGCAATTCTCATTGTTTCCTGGTATTTATAGTTTTTATGATCGTTTCCTTTAAATACAGAAATAGATATCGGTATCTTCAACTGTTAATCAAATATACTACAATTTACGTATTTTCGATTTTTGCGATGGTTTCAATTTTAAATGGTCGGCCATTTATTTTGTAACTTGTTAGTCGAATGCTTGTCATTTAAATACTGAATTGACCGTAAATCTTCAATCGTGAGAAACCTGTCCAGCCACTTTTTTTTTCCGAGCGACGACCGGGTCAGTCGAACATCGATTCCGTCACGAATGGAGTGTATTAATCAGCAGTTATCTACCCGATGCGCTACGTAACCATCTACTTCGCTTCGGTTCGGTTCGAGGTAACGTTTCTAGGACGGATAATGGATAATCGTCGGGGCCACCTGTCCCTGTCGTAATCTCACGGGGTATAATTAACGAAGCTTCGTTAACGCGGGGACTAAGACAAGGGGTCACAGCACCCGTGGAAATTGTCCGCTTACACACCTGCTTTGCATGATAATACCACACTTAGTAAAATTAATTTTTTAAGTCGGACACGAGCCTAAGTAGTAATAAATACTTCATGATTTGTGGGGTATCCTTCCTAGTATTGTGTAAACTGTAATTGACAATTGAAGTATCCTTTAATTAAGAATTAAGATTCAATCGTTAAATCAAGTTTCGTCCAATCAAGCTAATTAAATAATTTTAATTATTAATTAGTCAAACCTGAATAAAGAACCAAACGTTAATTGCCAATTGGTATCCAATTGAACTAACTACAAGATTTAATCGCTTTTCGTACAACCTTGCATCGGTTCCAAGACTGGTCCTTTCGAATAGTATGAAATGGTCTGACGTACTAAAATCTGAACTGATAGTTGATACAATATGATCCGACAATATTAAGTCCATTTAACAAATTATATTTAGTTCGATTTCTTTTTCATTTTATGTTTTCAAAATCAAATGTTCATGTAAAAAGTTCTGCATCCTATAAAAGTCTACTTTATGTATTATCGATATTCTTTAAAACTACGAAGCATCTTCTTTCCCGTTTGCGTGTTTCGTTTCTAAACCTTATCGCGCTTTAAATGCTCGTAAGAGGCAGTGCGATCCGAGGTTGAACTCGCCTCCACTCGTACCGTAACCAGAGCATGAAAAAGGCGAGGACCAAGGCGCGCTAGCAACGCACGTGCGGCAGACTAAAAAAAAAAAATAGCTAACCTATGCTTGAAGCGTGGAGAAACGTGTCTGGCGCAGCTCCGGGGCCGGCGCTGCCCGATCTAGCCCGTGGCTTCCGTAGCTCGTTCATTAAATAATATCGTAACGAAGTTTTCGGCTCGATTAAGAACGCCGATCGATATTTTACACGCTTTTACGGTTCAGCGGTTGCGGTAGACCTTCCTTTTAATATCTTTAACGAACCTCAATTCTTTCCGGTTTTATTCCATCGCGCAGCCCGACTTCCACCGCAAATTTCGTTTTTTTCTTCCGTTTTATGCATTTCACGGTTTGGAAGTTAACGTGACGTTTCAAAAAGGATGCTACACTGACATTTTTACTAAATGAATATTACGTAGGTGCAAGTACGTAACGGTTGGGACGTTTCAGAAATTAATTTGTAAGGATGTTCACTACGCTTCGTAATAAATAACAAGTTTAATACTGAGATGATCCGTTCTTTCTTATTGCAATTTATCTGCCTGTTTTCACAAACGCGGGAACAAAACGGATTAAGAAAAAGGAAAGGCAAAACAGTTTTCTCTTCCTCATTATTATATTCGTAATATTCTTCCTCTATACTACATTCGTAACATTTAGTTTTATTTCATATACATTTAATAAAACTAACGTCGTACTATAAATGAGGTAATATAAACTAAAATTTAATAGTGAGATTGTGCATTCAGTTTTTACTAGTTTTCCGGGTTGTTTTTGCAAACGCGGAAAAGCGAAAGATTAAGAAAAAGGATTGAGAGGAGAAGATAGATAATGGGAGTAGGAAGTCGGAGACAGGGACAGAACCGCGTAATTTCCAGGTTATTAATCCGGCCGGCGTTCCCATTTGCGCTCGTTTCGTCGCCATATCCCGTGGACTTTGGTTAATAATCGCGTCGCACCGTACTCAGATTACTTTAAGTGCTTCAACATCTATTCCGAAGCTTACTTTTACTGAATGGCCACGATCGAGCAGCGAAATTATTCCATCAGTCGTTATATGAAACATTCTATCAATTATTATATCGATTATTATAACACTGAAAAAATGTGAAACTTGAATTGAGTGTTACCGCAACTTGCAGAAATTTTTACTATAATATTTATGACTGGGAGTGTATATCTGGTAATGGAAAATAGATTATGTTCACTATTTTGATTTGAATATAATATCAAATTTCGATTCGATCGAAAATTCTAACGGCAGCTTAAAAAATTTCCAACACAAAAACCATAAGCAAAACATTTATATATTTTTTCATAAACAGACATTTTTTATGAAATTGTCCTACGTTCTAACATTTCGAAACTGATACTCATTCCCACACTTATAAAAGTATACTTAAATATTTACATAATTCGATCTCTGCGTTACCGCTGGGTAGAAGAAGCAGATACAAACTCGCTATTGACTTAAGGTTTTATATTTTTAATATAAGTTTTTTATAAAGGGTTCCCGGGCTGTATATGTTTAACATTTTTTTTTTCTTCTTATTTTTACTCACAGAACGTACTGGTGCAGTTTGATCGTTTAATCCAAGGATACCTGTATACTTGAAGGAATTTATCTCCCATGTTATAATATTTTTTAGGGGTGGCTCGACGTAGAATATAATGCGCGTTCGACGCAAAATATTCGATTCGTA
This sequence comes from Ceratina calcarata, assembly GCF_001652005.2. NCBI lineage: Eukaryota > Metazoa > Arthropoda > Insecta > Hymenoptera > Apidae > Ceratina > Ceratina calcarata. The sequence continues at coordinate 20,304 of NW_017144533.1, forward strand.
CTTCGTGCGTTCAATTTGTACTGCCCGTCTTCCGTTCGTAGTTCATGCGTTATGAAAAAGACGCGTGGGCAAAACTATTTCACATCCGTTCTTCGTACGCATTTTATTTAAAGCTCCCGATTTTTCATCGATTCCGGAGGACAAAGGAGATTCTTTCTGTTTTTCGAAACGGAAAAGAGGAAAGAATAAACGTGTGCATCATCGAAAAGCCAATGGGAATTTCTATTTCTGTCGTCTCTCTGTTCGACACTTTGTGCCAGTTTCGAAAAGCGGGCACAAAGCTTGCGACACCTATTCAGCCGAAACGTTTCTATTCTCCACGGTGAATAGTTTTAAATTCGAACGACAGAGGAAAAAGAAAAGGTTCACCTGCCGTTAAGCTGCATTTCTATTTCTATCATAACTTCAAATCGCGTCACCTGTGGCATTGCCTATCGTAATTGCATGTCGTTACAGTATGGAGCTGACACCGAGAGTTAACTTACTGTTCTTTCTTATACTGCAGTGTCATTGCATACTTTCAAGCATTCTTATAATTAGTACATATATATACAGGACGCTCTAAAATACACGACTTTCCTCTGGGATGAAAAACAGTGAAATTCTGAGATGAGAATTCTTTTTCTCTAATTGTTAATTATTTTGTTGCGGTTGGACGGAAAAGTGGAACTTTTGGTTTAGAATTTCATTCTCTTTCACATCCTCAAAGGAAATACGTGTATGTGGGACATCATAGCAATAATCATGTAACAAATCGTATAAGAAATTATGATTAATTTCTGATCCAGACTGATTTTCTTACATTTTGAGTACATACTTTATTCAATTTTAATCATTGGGAGGAGTCAATATTCTTTGAAAATTTTATGTGAAACATTATTGATAATCATTTTTATCATACTTTGGCATGAATCATTCTTTTCATGATGAATCTGTTAGAGAAAAGGTAATGAATTCTCAATGCTCAATCTGGAATTATATATAGCCTGCTTTGAATAGAAAAAATAATAATAAGCGACGAGAGTGGAGGAGGTGAAATGAATAATAAAGAGGAACGCCTTTTAGTCCATTCACCGGCTTGCGAAGGAATATTTAAAGCCTAGCGTTCCGTAAATACCAGAAAGTTTCGCGGCTATTCAAAACTCCTTCATTGTAATTCGAGCGGTAAGCGACACAGGTCGAGTTCGGAATCCGCGTTCTTTTTGGCCCGCTAATTTTCGTAGTCGAGTTACGTAGCTGGCAAAGCCTTTTCACTAGTATCGGCCGTCCCTGCTGTTACAATACCGAATTTGCTTTGGAATACTCGATCGCGCATTCAATTCAATCGTCGATACTTTATTCCCTTCGCGTTTCAATCGCCAACGACAGATACATTCTCACTTTCTCAGCATGTACACGCCTCAATTGTCTCAGTTATTTCATATTGCAGAATATCTAGACAGCAGGTATTGTATTTTATACAAGACAAAGCATTTATGGTAACAGCTTAAAAAGTGCATATTATGTAGCAGCGCTTTTATTGTTTAAGTGCACTCAACTCTTGATATTCCGTTTATTTTTGCATTGTAAATATATACAAAGTTTTTTTGAAACATTGATTAAATTGCATAAATTATATTAATTTTGATTACAACATTCATTACCAAGAATGCGTGACGCAAATGATTTTGATCACACACCATAAAAGATGTTAATCCACATATTTTTGCATGGAAGTATATGTTCTAACTTGAAAGCTGACGTAAAAATCAGTATAAGTTCTCGTAAAGATTGTCGATTCTCGTATAAAAGCAGCTCCGCGGTGGTACAAGTGTTTTACGATCCATGCCCGTCGGTCGATCCGTCCACGACGGATTTACCGAAGTCCTAAGTGTTCTAACTTTGCCGGGAACGCGTGTCGTTGACCGACATGCTTAAAGAAGCCCACGCGTATTCTGCACGCATAGCTGACCCCCTGTAACCCACGTAACCTCGTTCCAACCGACGCGACGCGGCCAGCGAAGAAGCCATGAATGAACCAAGTCCCTAAATTGATTTTTATGATAAAATATCTAACAAATGTTTTAGGTTACAATCTTCTGATGCTTGTTACGTTGTTTCGATTCGTTACGATTCGTTGTTTATATTCGCTAGTAGAATTTAGTAACGAAATCTGAACAGGAAGATAAAGCGTCTTATGTATTCTATTAAATTGATGTAAAGATATTTGTAAACTTTGATATAATTTTTATACGTTAAATCCATTATTATTTTTATACCAGTTTATCTATCTGAATCTTTTTTGCGTGTATTGTATATGCGTTTTTCTACTTGTGTTTTTAAGACGAAGTTAAAGCACTGGTTCCGCTGTCGAACGTATGTTCTACGACCTACGAAGACCCTACGTGCCGTTGACGTGACGGTGACGTTCCGTTAGTGAAGATAGACCTTTAATGGTATCAATAATTAGTTCCTAAAAAATTAATGAGTTATATTTAGCTTGCCGTACTCTATATGTTAAATCCACCATTATTTTTATATTAAGCTTCCATTTAATATTTTCGATTTATCTCACCGTTACGTTAGGCGGACTGACATAAAGAATTACAACATCTCAATTGGAATTAATCCAGAAAAATAATTGTGACCGTGGATAAATGGAGGGTAAACTGTTAACCGAGAAATAGCGGCGAGGCTTGTTTCAGCCACGTTGCGGTTCGTTTAGGTAAGACGATCCAGGATCGCAAAAACAAGGGAAAGCAAGGATTAGCGAGGTCCCCGGCGTGCATACTCTACCGCTATCCACCGAATTAGGGGAGGGCGAGGCTTATTACGGGTGGTTGCAGCTGTGCGCTCTATAATCCAGCCGCGCTTGCCACGGTAACAAACCGTACACCTTCCTCTCACACGTTCGGACATAGTTATGCTATTTCTAATTTGAAATAATTCCTGTCGCCCAGACTAACTAACCTGCATAGTTTCCTTATTCACTTTCAAAAACGTCTCAATTCACTATTTTATCGTCATAAATAAATAAAAACAACACAAGATTGTTTTCAGTTGAGATATCATAATTTTATTGAAATTATTCCTGACTTGTCGTATGATTTGATATTTGATTATTGCTGGATAATTTATTACACGATCGCGACTATACATATTATTTAACAATTTATTAGAATCTTGCAATTAAGATGGCTCTTCGTTTGGAATAATTGTCAGATTTTTTGATAGACCAACTGGTAGTGTTTTGAGACGCAAACGGATGTTAAGTAATTCGATTGTCAGGGGAGAATATGGCGGGTTGCGTGCACTGGAACCGAGCCTTGCGTTTTCTACCGGAGTCGTTAAACTCGTATCCTTCGGATTTTACGGCTGGCGATAAAATTCGCGAGGAGGCCGACTCGGCAAACAAAAGCAGACGCGACGCGAGCATCTTCAAAGGAACCGATAAAAGATAACCTTCTCCCAGTCAATTTCTTTCAGACTCTCGCGGCACGTATAGGGATCACGTTCTCCCGAAGCCTTTTCGTTTTTCTTGGTTCGCGCGACGATTGGTAATTGGTTGTACGTGAAAACGTGAAATAGCTTATCGAGGTGAGAAGGTAAATATGGTAGGAATAATTAAAAGAATACAAATCATGTTAATTATTGTCAAATTTTATTGAATTCGTGAAAGATATACAAAGAACAAATACATCTAAAGATTATCATGTGCAATTATAAAAAGACTCAATAAAAATGGCTTCATACGTCGCTTTTATTGTCTGCAAGGCTAGCAGAAACAATTGATAATTGCAGCTCTTGTAAAAAAGTATTGTGAAATTATACTGCAGTCAAAAATGTACAAAAAACAGTCTAGACATAATAGAATGTTTCACAAAAAGGGAGTCTATAAAATTCTAGTACCACGTCGCCATTATGAACTACGATTCGTGAAAATTCAGCGATTTTCACAAGAGACCATTGTATCCCTTAATACACTCTTCGCGACGGTGCTTTGACCCGCGATAATAGGAACAAAATGGGGAAAGAACCCTAAGCCCGGTAGCTTAGTCTGAGTCCCGAATCAAGTCCTACCTACCAAATTCTTCCCTTCAGAAACCGTTGACCAGCAAAAAATACTAAGCACCGTGTTCAGCACATTTATACGCAAACGATAACCACATTATCATTTGAAAATCCAGTAATCGTATCCTTTAAACAACTTAACCGTGTAGATAATAAATGCTTTTTTGAGATTTCTATTCTTAATTTTATCATAAATCTTTTGCTAGTTTTGTAAAAATAGAATTAATCATGAGAAAATTTAGTAGTATCGTCCATTAAAAATTTATATAAAATCCATTTAACCCTGTAGATAATAAATGTTTTTTTAAGGCTTTTATTTTCTATTTAATTTTAAATTCACAAGTTTTCTGGGCGTAGATTTAAAGATGCATGCGTACCTTTTAGCTGAAAAACCTGGTAACAGGTATCGTCGGGAGTTCGCATGAATGATTGAAATTTCATTTTGGTATTTCAATAATCGAGAAGTACAACTCTGGACTCTATAAATCAACTAGCCTTGATATACCGCATCGATTAAGCCCGATTAAAAAATGATCTGTACAAGTTTGTATAGATTATGAATTAACGATTGGTTGATCGAATGATCGATCTCCAGGGAGACTGAGCGACGCGTTACAACGTTGAAAACGACCGACGAACAGTAGGGGGATCGCAGTGATCATTTAGAGCGATATTAAATTCATCACGGGTAATGGATACCATCAATTCGCAGATATCGTCGATGACTTCCCAGCAACGTTCAAATGTATCTACTTGTATCATATCACTGTTGCATACGTGGCTAGGGTAGTCACATGGCTTTTCTAATTTTTCATTAACAGTAAAATTTTCACGCTTTCACTGTGTTACTGATAATAAAGAAACAATAGTGCAAAATATGGAATAAGTCATACACTAATTCATATAATAAATCATAGATTTATGAGCAGAAATCTGTACAGTGCAATAATGACGTATAATATAGATACAAAACGATGATACAATGCTTTAAGAAATTAAATATATAATCTAATAATAATATAAAAAATAAAATAAGTAACAGTAGAATTCTTTGATATTTCGTTGTTATTTTTCACGATCAACTGTTTTCACAGTTTATTAAGAATAACGAGTCTCCATCTTTTATTCTCGCCCCCTTATTCTTCATTGTGATTGTCTTTCATCTTCTTGTTTTCTTATTGCTACATCTCCACTTGAAAGTCCATCAATATCGAACGCCCTAAGACGCTGTCTTTCCATTTCTCCTTAGCCTAGTTGATTCTGAAACAATTTCTTTGATAATCTTTACACGGATCCCCTTAATCTCGCCCATCCCTTGGCAATTGGGGTAATTGGTCCAAGAGAAGAGAACTGCGCTCTAGAATCGATTTACTACACCAATTATTCATCGCTAGTACGATAAACATGATTAATGATAGGTTTGATTTATGAATCAAATTAGTAGATTTACGTTGTTAGACTAAAGTAGATTTCAATGATTAAATCTCAGACTTTAATATTTTATCTTATTGGTTTTCTCTTCCTTATTTAAATTTATTATGAACATATTGCAGATTTGGTTATCATGTAATTGTGTAATGTTATCATCTATAAATTATCTAAACTTATCTATCTAGATACGTACATATATGCATGTTATGTTGGGCTAGAATCCAACTAGTTGTAGTTTCAGTAAATGATGCATATGATGTAGTTCTACATCTATATAACGAGTACAGGAAGTAGGCCAATCGAGTAACGAAATCGTATTCAAATGCAAATTACTTATTGGTAAAATTATATCTAAAATCATGCTACGAAATTGACATAATGTACGGGGCTATCCATGGGGTCTGACAATGACAGCATAAATGTAACCTGTTCCAAATAGAGTCTAGGGACCAGGCCTATTACCTGCGGCGATCATATGTCAGTGTCGAAATCTTAATATTAGTTGAACCTTGATCAAAATATCAGATACCACCAATATCCAAAATTTGTAGATACATTAACTTCTAATTTAATAAAAGAATAAATTAGCAAAGACAATTTTTATTACTTTATGATTTTACCTAAACATGGCATATAAAATCACAAAAATATTAACAGTAATCATGTCTTAATGTCGATTACCAAAAAGCGGCACAAACTTTCCAGATAACCCAAATTTTTAGTTTTACGAATAACTTAAATTTGAAACTTTTTACTGTAGTTATCAAAAGTTCATCATTTAGTATTTGATTGTAAGTTTTTAATTCCCGGGAAGTCGCGAATTACATTTCATTTCGTGGCACATTTGTTTGACTGAAAATAACCGTTGTTTTTCTAACAATATTTTTAATAAGCGAAGTTTTCGAGCCAGTGCGTGTAATAGTGAAAGTTCATCGACGGTTAATTCTCGCGGCTTTCAAAGGGTTAAAATGAATTTTATACGACGCGAAACAGGATATGTTTTCTCCAAAATAGAGATGAAAAATTCTGTCTAGTAAAAAGCTCATAAATCCCAACCAATTTCTTATAAAGCTGTTGCATTTTGCGGAACAAAAATTGATGTCAATATAAAGTAACTATATAAAACAGTGTATTTTATAATTTGTTTAACTATATATATTATATCATGAATTATATCAGACGTTACATGTCAGTGTACATACTATGATACCAGTATATTATATTAAGGAATTATATTTTATATTTTTAATGCAGTGCCCTTCACTTAAATAGTATCAGGCTAAAATTAATATTCAACTACTCAAAAACTATGCTCAACCTACTTCCGCGTGTATACATGCAAAAAATATGTATGTAAGTTCAGTCAGCAAATTGTTAGAATTCTCGCTTATTAAAATACCTTTACAATATTTATTAGTGGATGCCATTAGTTCATACTGATGTGCACACTTGGAAAATATGTTGCTATTGGTAATGTAACAAGTTTCCAGCTTCCGCATGAACATCGAATAGCCTGGAGTGTTTAGTCGTTTTGATGCTTCGCGACAGATCTACAACACTAGATTTACAACAATTCTATGTTTCATAATTTTACATATCTACATATAATGTATATTTACATATTTATGTTATTTTATTCAGATTACATATGCTAGAATTTCCTCCAAAGCGTTAATTAAGATTATTTTAATAAGATTATACGTATTATTTTACATTGCACTTACTTCCAGGAACAGCACCCATTGTGCACAAATTAAATTTATTTAATTTCCTTAAAATCACAGACTTCACAATGTTTTAAACGAGACCGTAATTCACACCATGAAAATTGCATGACGAATGAAAGTGACATTTGCACTGCATTTCTTTGCCAGGTATAAGGCACAAAACTTTCTCAACACGGTTATTACATAGGTATATTACCTGAGTACATAACTTACATGTTAAAGTACGCTAATCGGAAAATTCAGTTTTCACATTGCCAGCTTTTCAAGAGTTGAGACCACTGTACAGTGTTTCATATTATAATGATTAATATAATATATATTTATAAAATTCAGATACCGTTCGCTTATTCATTAATTTGGGCTGTTCAAGTGAACAGGAGTGTATCTATGAAGGAAGCTCTTCTGATTGGGTTCGGTTTTGCTAATATTAGACGGTCATCGATAACGTGTAGAACTCGCGAGTCGTGACAACAGTAACGGTGAAATCCAACGTTCGGTTGTGTTCCGACGGCAATCTAGCGTCATTACCGACATCACAGAGAGCTCGTTAGTCTCATTTATATTCACGTTGCTCTCGAGTAGAACTTACGTCTGGAAGGAGACGAGGAAGTTGGCCTGGACTGTCCTGCCACGCTAGACTGCCAGACTCTTGTTGCTCCGCAGTTGGAGAGAGCCAGATGACAAACCGTTCGCCGGTTCCGGGCTTCCGTATGTTCTTCACGTTCTGTCTCAAACTTTCTACCCGGGTGGTAATGCCACCTTTTAACGAAACAACCTTGTTCCCGTTGTCGTTGTTGTTGTCGTTGTCGTTAGCCGAGTCGAGATTGTTTCCCTCCCAGAAACGTCTTAATTGCGCTCTCTTACACCCAACGACGCTTCCCGGCGTTTGTCCGCAAACTCGATTCGAATGCACGGATTTTGATACTAAACTTTATTTTCTTCATGTATTTAATCACATGCAAATTCATATGATACAGATCTTTATCATTTCATATAGGATTTAAGGATGTATTGGCTATACAGTCAATCCCAAAAGTTTATGCACTTTAGAAACGCATTTTTTAAAAAAAAATCAGACGTCAAATCGTTTTCAAACAGAGAGACTTGACCCATTCGCGAATCTTCGACGTGTCGTGAAACATTTTTAACACTACTTGCCTGGTTCAAAAAATTTCAACTAATAAAGATAAATATGAATACTTATTCAAAAATTTGTATATGTAAATGTTGTCGACAATTTAACTCCGCAATATGGGTATTGTGGGTATGGCTGGAGGGAATTAAATGGCTGCCAGTTAAAGAGTGGGTTAAGAATAATTATTTACTGATTTAAAATTAAATTTCCCACTCACGTACCATAAAACAGTGTTAATTGATTGAACAGATTCTTTTATTTCATCAAACCAAAATCCATTTCCCAAGGTTCTATAATAAAATCGAAGCATACAATTTCATATCAGTTCACCCTGAATATTGAGATCAAAATTTGCACGTAAATCTTGACACTGATCAGAGTAAACTAATGCTAGGAGCAGTTTGATTATTTCACGTCCCACATCGTAGTTCCTATCGTCCTTGGTTCCGTTCGTTCGAATTTCCCCAGGGACCGTGCAATTGTAATTGATAGAACGCATCTGGGTACCGATTCTCTGATGCTAGCAGCATGCCAGCCAGTTAGAATTAGGCCTACACAACTTTCAGACTGAATTACTTGGTTTGAATTAGAATCCCTTGATCAACTTCGCTTTGATTAATACAGTCAATATAATACATGATGGATGATTGGATGGTATATATATGATATAAAGTCTGATATAATACATGGTTCCCAGAATGAACGACTGTTCTCTGAGGGACCACCCTTTTCGTTAATAACTTTGTTAACAGCAGTGGAGAAAAAAATGGGAAAGGAATTTTCGACTCAGAATTTCATCCTCTTTCATATTCCTCAAGGAAAGTTGTACATTCTGGAACACCCTGTATAATATATGATATATTGCATGATATGATATAAAATCCTCTATAATGTATCTATAATGTTATGAATATCAATTTTCACTTTGTTTACTAAAGTAGTACATAAAATCAGGTATAATTCGTTAATAATTTTGTAGAACCAAGGGAATGTCGACACAATTTTAAGACGTGTTGTGCACACGGTTGCAGCAACGGCAATGCGACTCTCGTTGAATGGTGTATGGTTTCCGCTTTATATACTTTGCGGTTGGCGAACTGCTCTCTCTCTTTCTCGCTCTGTCTCCCGTTCTTTCGCGTATACACGCGTTGCATCGCGTTACTCTATACGCCGCGTTTTTGTTCGAGCTCGCAACAAAAGCGTTTTGTTCGATTCCCGCGTCAACTTTATATTATAATGCGCTGCACGCGTTCCTTTCCCCGGTTAACAGAGAACCAGATGCGTTTTCAAGGAATAAAGCGCTTCGGTAACGCGAGACCAAGATTTCTGTCGAAACGACGGGGCAGGGGTTAAGGACAATTAATTCTCAATTATTCTCGCACACGAGTAGACTGCGACTTTTTATGCGAAATAAAACATTCGCGATATTAATGCGTTTTACTATATGTATAATGTAGATATTTCTTTGATCATTCACGTATTGCAATATACGCTCAGTCACGCCATACAGAATATATTGTATAAAATTAGGAAATAGAGGAAATTTAATGTAAACCACTGTGTCCCTTCGATGCAGGACTCTTTAGGAGGAAAACGAATCTAAGTTCGAAGTACCATAAAATAGTGCGAAGGCCTTGTTGTCAGGGAGAGAGGGTCCTAGGACTAAAACTTCGTTTTACTTCAGAGTAGTTCGTGAATTTGTTGATTCTTTGTTTATACTTAATTCTCACGCCAATTATTACTTTGATTATTAACCAGAATTTAATCTATAATATAGACTACGTGCTGTCCTTATATTTCATTCAATTTTTCTGTTTTATTATTGTTGACATATTATTTATACTATGTAAGCAAAAGTGGCTGAATGTGCTAAGTAATTCTTGGAACGAAGATAGTGAGGAAACCATATTAGTCTTCAGTTACACAGTTGAGAGTACTACAGTTGGAGACCATAACGATAAGGTCTTATTAATGTGCGTAGGTATAAGGGGACGACAGTTTTTCTCTGTGGCGTCTACGTTTGACTTGTTTAGTCTTCCACTTCGAACAGACAACAATTGAATTCAAGAACTATTATTTAAAACTCATGTCGAATAGCTATCTAAAATGTTCTCCAAAACGATCTTCAGCTGAATTCAAATACCGAGACGAAAAGCGGAGGGTGAAAAGAAGATCGGAGCCAAGACGAGGCTATCCAAACCATCGGCAGGGGTAGCGATTGCCTTCCGTTCGACATCGAAGGGTGAACCCACCCTTTTCGAAGAGGGTGGTCGATGCTCGGGTGAATCATCATTCCGTGGGTCTCCCTTAACAAGATACGTCGTTCCGAGTAGGGAGCACGCGGTAATAAACATCGACCTGAGGCCCGATACGTAAAGGGGGGTTCACCCTAGTTTCAAGGGCAGTTCTGCAACTCTGCAGTGCTACGAGAGGCTATCCGTGGCTCGAGTGTTGATAAATCGCGTGGCAACACGACATCAGATTCAGTGCGTTATAATAATTCATGTAACAATTAATACAATAATTCCTATAGTAATTGATACAATGCTTCAAACAGTGATTGATGCAACATGTTATACAATAGTTGATATAATAATAATTAATGTATTTCGCATAACTGTTTGGGTTTTAGTAACAAACGAGCAAAGGATAGTAGACGTAAGTTTGTACTTATTTCATATAGTATAACAAGAAGTGTTTTAAAGAGAGACGGATTAAGTTCCTTATCATTTAATAGCTTTAAGCCGTATACATCGGACCACGTTAGCACTCGTTAGAGATAGCATCGATGAGTTCCATCTGAAATCTTGCTATCTGGATGATATCATAGTTTATATCTGCGATCCGTCGATCGGCCGCGTTTAGAGACATGCCGACACGATAAATATGACTTACTCGATTGTTATCATCGCCGACTCGTGTTCTCTCCCCGTCTGTCTTTTATTGGCCATTGTATATCGGCGGGCATGCTTCATTAGCTAAACGCAGTCCGTTTCTGCGAAGCGATAGACTCGTGGTCGTGTATCAACCCTTATCTCTTCGTGTACTATTTCTCGCTGATTTATTATGACGCTTGCTAAGAAAAATCACTTGCGTTAGTCGGTAATCAGTCAAATCTTTCATATTCAAATGTTGATTTATTTATACGATATAGTATGTAATATAATTTTATTAAGTAATTAATCTATAGGCGTTTAACAAGACAAGAAAATATATTATTAAATATTAATATTGGAATATGTGATTATTCAATAAATACTCAGTATATTTTATGTATAATACTATTTTATTATATGACTCGAAACTCTTAATACCTCGACACTCTGGACGAGACTAACTGAAAAAAATGCACGACGAAAATCTGGTGCTTAGAGTTGGAAAAAACATAACGGCCTGGGTCTGCAATGTGTTTATTACCACAGCCTTTAAGAGCCGGGATATGGCCAGAGGCCCTTTGACTGAAATAACAAAGATAGACTCTAATTTATGATAGACTAGAGTGTCTCCCAGCAGAACGATTTATTTTTGCTAATTATTAAATAATGAGTTACATACATAAGTGTAATGTAAAAAGACTATGCTAGGGATCATATCTCATCATAATAAAAATGCTAATAATAATAATAATTTTCTGTCCATTAGTTTCTAATAATGACTGGTCTTTTATTTTCAGGTACGTCAAGACAGGATTTGTTCATAGTATGACTGCAAACATGTGTAAGTAATAATTTCGTAATAATCGAATCCACTACACCCGCAATTTATTTTGTGCCGGATTATTATCCCGAGATAACATCAATGTCGAATCTTCTATGAAAATTATCAACGTGCAATCCTATTCTCCAACACCGTGAATTTTTTTAAAGTCTTCAAGGAGAACGAGGGATCTATCTAACAGATAAACCAATCTTTGTTATCGGTGTAATAAAGCATAAATAAATCCTCGCAATCGAAAATGTTTCGACGTTTTGAAAATTGTAAGATTTATAATTATTATGAACAATCAATTAACCATAGTTACAGTACAAGTAATTCCTACAGTGGATAATACATTTCAAATACAATTACGTTAAAAGGGTTTTAATGGAGCGAATAAACGCAGTCTGTTTTCTTATGAAGAATCAATGTATAGAATTGGTACAATTTTAATAAATGTAAAAAATACTTTCAAATACACAAACATTAAAATATGAATTTGCCTAGAACTCTGCAATCTAATAATTGCTACTATTGCCTTTAGTCTTAAGAGGTTTAATACCAGTATGGAAATTCTAATCGGCCACTGTCGGAAGCATAAACGAGAATATTTTTCTTTTGCGCAAACAGTAAGATTACCCGGTTCCCTTTTGGACGACTTTAGCCCCGTTTCGGGAGGAGCGCGTTTCCCAAAGTACACTTTGTTCTGTTAATGTTTGCCCCGTTTCCAACCCGCCTAAGTCACGGTTACTGGTATATATGTATGTACGTCTGTGTGGGTAGGTACCGGCCACGCAGAATTTCTTAATGAAGTGCTCCGACTTTAACACGTGAAATCATATTTGGACAGAGTTGCGGTCCGACTTTGGCATTGAACGGTCGAGTTTCCCCGTTAATAAATTCTAATACCCGATAACAAACGTCCTCTTTGCTGCGACCTATGCAAACGATTATTTTCATTTGCCAGAACTATAAAAGTAGTGGAAAATAAATATTATTTAATATTACAGGTTTTATTTGATTTAAATAAAACAGCGCTCTGTATGTAATATATTCATTTTAAGTTTCTGAAATACAAAAGAAAATATACTATTTTAGTAGCTTGGAGCATAAAATAAAATAATGAAGCATCCAATTTTACATTATCAGTTTTGATAATTAACTTGATATGCTCTATATGGATTGTATTTCAATTATTATGAAGTTAAAAGTCAACTGCCTTAAATAATGATTTATTTATTGATCTATTATATGATTAAACTGTATAATTTATTATATAATCAGAATATATGATTAGACTACATGATTTATTTAATGACTTAGTATACGATGAGACAATTGGATTTATTTCGACTCTGGCGGGACGAATATAACAAAAAAAGCGAATCGTTAGCCGGCTAGACGCCGATTTAATGTCTCGTTGAACTACTGCTGGTCTCATTAAGCCTCGCGTTGTAGGTATTATGTCCCCCGCCTCGGAAAAGATAAGGCAGCGCTGGAAGAGGTAAAAACGTTTCTTGCGTACTCTTTTCGTTGCCAGCTTACGGGTAGGAAACGGAGGTCGTAATTGCGCTCGCTTGTTTTTCTCTGATCTTCTACTCTCCATTCTTAACGACGGAAAACACTTGATGCCGTGTTTCAAGAGATTCATCCCTTTTAATAATAGGCACCGTGGCTCCCCCGTTCTCTGTTGTAAAAATTTCATTCTTCCCTCGGGATGGCTGGATACCTCCGGAATCGTAAGAAAATTTAATAACGGTTAAATAGACAAGGTTTGCGACGAAACGGGATTCCGCCTTCTCTGCATAATTAATAGTCAGCTACCCGTGCATAAGTAGCAAAGTCATTACTTTTGTTTACGAGGTAGAAATTATTTTGCTTGCAGTTTACTGAGTTACGCAAAATATATTTTGCGACACAGATTTAGATTCGTCTTTGTGTTTATCAGGCACAGTGTGGATGTCGTATTTTTTTTACCGTTCGATTTATTTTTCTTAGGCAAGAGTGTAACGGCTTATCGTCTTGATCTTCCTTAACCGGTACGTTTAACTCGCGATTAGTAATGTCGGAGCGGGGTCGGCGGGTCATGTTAACAATGACGAATGTTAGGTATTACGCGTGTACGGGGTGAGGGAGGGACGATTTGCATTGCAAAGGCCCCGTTGGTACGCGCACCGCTCGCAATTGGCAACGGTTGCCACACAAGTACCCCGACACACACGATCCACCCACGCTACACAAAGTGAATCAATAAGATTGTATAAAACGTTTGCAATGTCGACTTAAAATGTTATATATTCTAATTTTTGAAATAATAGTAATTGTAGTGGTATTTGGAAGATCAGAACACCCTTCATTGTGGTAAATAAAAAATTTCAATAATAGGATTAGAAGGATTATAAGAAATACTTAGACAAAATTCTGATGGATCTTTTGGCATTTTTTAAATTGATACTCTGCAGTTTTATTTCAAATATGGCATAACTTTAATAGAATTAAATTATAATAGAGTATATTATAGAATTAATGGAACATTTTTAGTAATTTTCAGTTTTTCAAAAGGTCGCGTTTCAATTTTTCAAAACATATGCTAATGTCTTATTTTAAAAAGTAGCATAACTTTCAGAGAATGAAATTCGGTGGACAATCGAATCGTCTCTGGTTAACGTGATTTGATGGCAACGTGGTTGATTTGCCGTATTCTTCTTTAACGGAGCGTGTCACAGATGAAGGGATGAATCGATTATCAGGACGACTCTCGACGTCGAAATGTCAGTATCAATATCCAGTACGCGTGGCGGGCGCTTTGCAAACCTCCGTTTATTGATCCAAGGAATTATGGGAGACACCACAACGACAAACGTCCCGATTTACGTTGATTAATTACGCGATGTCTGACCCAATTACGCGTGTCTCGTCAGCTAATTCTATTTTTCTCCTATACATGTATCATATACTAGTATTCTTCGTCGCGGCTTCACTCGCAATACTTTTGTCTTAATGAAAAGTGATAGAATTCTTTTTTTATTGAAGTATCTCTTTGTAAACAATTTATAGTTTTTCTTCGTTGGTGTTAAGATTGTTAAACTCACTCAGGAGCAAGCTACATAAAGTACAAACTGTACATGCGAAATTTAAAAAAATAAGGAAATTCATTCGACTAAGATTTTACATATGTATATTTGTTCTTCATAAATCTTATATTTACTAATCTAATAACGCACTTCAGTTGCTACATCAATTATTCTATCAACCATTATATGAAACATTGCATTAAAATTTTTGGATTAAGACAATTATTAGTATGAATTGAGATTGTGAAACACTTTAAGTGTTCTCATATTCCTGTCTGGGACAGTACGCTTATAAACAATATACTATTGGCAACGTGTGTCAGGCATTCAGCTAGTCTGGTCTATATCTACATATACCCGCAGCATAGTTAAACAGTTGGCCAGATATCTAAGTGAGTACGTGCCTTGCGCGCATTCCACCTGCTCGCACGGCGCTCGCTCTCTGCGTGCGGACACGTGTAAGTTGCCGTAACAGACGCGCAACCGTAACCTCAGACCTGCGGCTTTCGCAAGCGTGAATACCGCTCGAAACAGTTCAACATTTACCGGGGCCTGTAATGTTATTTGCAAACTGAAATACAAGGGCCTCGCTTTGAGTCGTAAATAAAAATATGATGGTTATTTCTAGTCCTAACGAAATTTGAAATTGAAAAGAATTTTCTATTTGACTACGCTCACTGCATTCGGACGAATCAAATTCAGGAAGGGAAAATAGAATCTATTTAATTAATTTTACAATTGTTCCTACCGTTTAGACAAATTGGGCATCTCCTTGTAATAAAGAGGAAAAGATACACCATCGTAACCAAGAAGGGGGAGAGCGGGAACAAATAACATCTGTATAAAAAAAATTTTGATTGATTTTTGAGATAGAAAATATTCATCAGTTATTCCAATATTATTTAATGTATCAGCTGACATTTTGCAACACTCAGCGATAATATGCTGCTTCATATTTGTCAATACGAATTTTAGAACTATTTAAATTGAAATATCTCCTAAACTACTAGTTTCTTGACATGTATAGGTCAGCACTTTTTTTTATAATGAATGTCTAGTTGCATTGTTTGATGTATAAAAGAAATACACGATTCCATTTGAGGAAACAAAGTTGATCTTCAACTCTCCTAAGCACCTCAACTTGCAGGAAAGTTATTTACACCATGTAGTGTGGCCTTCGAGCCAAACAACTTTTGTTTAAAACATCTCTTGCTATCTCAAGAAATGTAGAAGTTATTCAGGTGAATTGGTGTAGACAACTCCATCCTATATGTATCATAGATGTGCAAGTACATGATAGAGATTCATGATAGAAAATATTAATTCATCTTCCCTTTATAAACAGACTAAAAAAGAAATTATACGTACTTTATAGAAGCTGGATAATTAATATTTATTCAACCACATCTTCGACCTGCTAAATCTTCATTAAGCCCGGTGAGACAACAGCGGGCCGGGCCAGAAAATCAATCTTTACCCGGATTGAACGTTTCCAAAGAAAACCGTTCCGGACCTCGAGCTATTTCCTTTGGTTCGACCACAGTTATCACCGACAAAAGCAACCTATATTCAATCTCCGACTAGGAATCGTAGTCAGATTCCATCAACAAACCCTTCACCCTAATCCACTAACTGTTAACCTGTCCATTACACGCAAAGTTGGCTCCGGGTACGTTTGATATAATGGTTTATCTAAGAGTTGATATAATAACTCGAGTAGCGATTAAGATAAAAATTTATGTAATATTAGATATAGACAGTGTTAGATACAATGTTTCATATAATGTTTGATGTAATAATTTGTATAATACTGGATATTATATTGATAGTACATAGTATTTATGTATGTACATAAATATCTGAATATTAGCACAAGCATTTCATTGGAGGTACATAGGGTCGTTATATAACTTGTTATTTTTCGTTAAGTATATCTAATGTGAACGGGTAACCCGAAACCTTTAGACCCGGGTTCGTGCACCGACTCGAATTAGTTCCGAGTCGCCTGTGGACTTGACGTGGCCGCCCTCGAATCCGTCTCGCCTCGTTTCGGTCCACCAGCCTCGGACGGATTCCTCGAGCCAGCAACAGTTGGGGGAGACGGCCGGAAGTTCCCGAAGGGTCGCGTGGGCGGTTGTGTTCGTATAATAAACCACTTGAATCCCGTGATTCATTAGCAAACATTGCAATTTAGTAAAACCGGTATCGCATGTACAGGTAGCCAAGGTGCTTGATAGTACACACATACTCTAATACTCAATTTCTAGTCTAATCTGTAAGCTAATATCCAATTCACGCGTTGGATCTTCATTTGCGTATACGTAAATGTGAATTGGTGGAGAAACATTATTTGACACCAGAACCAGTAAAATTTTATAAAATAACAAACATTTAATTATTGAAGAAACGCACAAATAATAAAATTTACGATTACTAAATACATAATAAATATTGATAATTGTAATATAATTGGCTCAGCAATTATTGATTTTCTTATGCAATCTAGCAGATATTTTTTATTATTTGATAAAATATGAATTCTTCTAATGAACCTCATTTACAATACTTCCTGCTCCAAGCCACGAATAGAATATTCAGTAAACAATGAAAGAAATTCCCATTTAAATTAATTAACTGTTTTCATATTGGTAGCATATAATTTCGTAGAAATAACTTGGAAAGCTACAGTAAATTAACGTGAGCCAATATATTAATAATTTCGTTAAAAAATGTCTTTTAACAAGAAAAACTCGCGACACCTTTTCCAGCTTTTATCCCGAAATCTGAAACACCTGACTCCGGATCTCTGTTGCCCCAGAAAATTCTCTTATTTCTCTTCTCATAGCCAGATTTCTCGACGAAATAACACGAGACCTGAAATCTAGACCGAAAAATCCGAGCCACCCGTGGCAGGAATATACTATATGTATAGCAACCGTCGGTCCGGGACGACGGTTTTCCTTATAGCAGGTATGCATCAGCAGGCTCGTTTCCTACGAAAAAGGGGGGACCGCTTTTTAACCCGAGTGAGCCCGGTTGTGTATATGCCTCGAGAACAAAGGTGGTTTGGATGCAGCCAGCGGCGTGGCGACAGGGTGGATAGATAGATCGCCGGTTCCGTTCCTTGTTATACGCGATACATAGTGTCCCGTAACGAAATAATTCAGAGTTGGTAAAGATAAAACTGTCCGTTGTTTCACGTACTTCCAAATAACTAATAGAAGAGGAACAATGAAGAATAATTGTATAAATATACAGGGTGTCCCAGAAGGTACGAATTTCCTCTGGAGCTATGAAAGAGGGTGAAATTTGAAATTAATAATTCCTCTACCACTTGTGCCTCCAGTCTCTATTAACAAAGTTACTATTAACGAAAAAGGTGGAACACCCTGTATAAAAGATTCCTGATAATAATTTATAATAAAAGAAGAAAGATAAGAGAGAGAGATTTAAGAAAAAGAGTCACGATTATTGAAACAGTACATTAAAAATTGCCTCACTAACGAAACTATATTTAAAATAATTATTAGACCACGGGTTTCATGCATTTATAAAAAGATTGTACGACATAATGAATAGTAGTATAAAAATGTACAAAAGAAATTGTTTGGAAATTTTAATAATCTAAAGTGATTCTACATACCCAAAACAGAGCAGTATGTTGTTCAAAAATCGCGATAATTAACGTGTATTAATAAATTAATAAATCCATGAATCAACGTGGCTCTCAAACCAAATAAATTGTGTCTCGATTGTCTTCGATTTCCAAGCA
>NW_017144533.1:40973-45467 GCF_001652005.2 Ceratina calcarata
CTAATGTCATGGACATTTTCTTTTGCATAAAAATCTGCAGTCTATTTATGTGAATAATTAGGTAAGAAATAGCATAAATGTTTATTTGTAGATTTTTATAATTTTTATGTATTAAATATGGAATTCTGCACACCCTGTATGCGAATGGTCGCGTCGTAGGTACTTATATGGCATTACCATTGCAGGTAATCCGTACGATAGCATAGCGTATCTTCGCTCCCGCGGCGGTGGTTCGTTGTTCGGTATTATGAGCGTAGGGACTAATACGGACGCATTTCGCGAAGATATTGCGCCAGCTATGTATGTACCTACGAACACGAAGCAGGAATCCGAATCACAGCGCAGATGCCAGATATTTCATAAATAATTCGCATGGCGTAACGCGTGAGAAGAGTAGACAACACTATATGCTGCTTACCATCGCGTCGCTGCTTTCAATTCTTCCTCTCGCTTATTGTTCTGTGATTTTCGATGTGAATAAATCCTACTGTAAACTAGTGCAGTAATCTGTGCTTAAATTCTAATAGAATTGAGTAATACTTTATATAGATTATTTAGTTATTAGAACTACTACTATTAAAATACTTTATTCAGCGTTCAGGTTATCATCATTCCACTGTAAGCTTATATTTCTTATTGTAATAAAAAAAACCTCAATACTTATTCTAAATCAAATTATAATTTGTATAAATATATCATTTAGTTATTGGAACTATTGTTACTAAAACTCTTTACTTAATGCTCAGGTCAAGTTTGTTCCATTGTAAGCTAATATTTTCTTGAAAAAGAGAACCTAAAAGTTTTATTCCAAATTAAGGACAAATTCTGAAACGTTTTCGATAAATGTATACATTTATAGTGTAGATCATAATGAAGTGCAATTGTCTCCAAAGCGAAAATATCCAAGCAATACAAATTCCATTTCATTAAAAGAAACATTGTTATAGTTTCTATTTTTTGTGGAAAGCGCCCATTATTGAGTTGAAGAACTGCATAGGCTACGACTACGTGCAAAGAATTCGATTATGCAAACAGTGTACGCGGGAATAAAAACAGGAAAGAATTTAACGAGATGGGAGGGAAGGGGAGGTCGTTGTGACCAAAGAAGGTAATCGAGGGAGAGATTTCGAATTTTTCGGCCGTTTCCTTTTTGCGAGGCTCGTGATTAGCGTGGCTGGTCACAATCAGCGAGAGCCAAGCCAGTCACGCTCGACCGAGCGAAGAAACGCACGCGCTCGCCATTGATTTATTTATCGTATACACTCCGAACCCTCCGTGCTCGACCCTCTTATTCCGAGCATTTTAATTGCCCGGATAAAACTTGCCTCCTATTACTCGTAGAATCAGTAAATAATTGTCATTTTAGACAACAATTGTTACTGATTCGCTTTGTATACGAAGAACTAGTTAATTTTTGTTTTGTTACTTCATTTATGAGATCTCATTAGCTTGGCTTCTTTGAATAGTTATAATCACTTTTTGAAAAGTTCGATCATTTTTTTTTAAATTAAATTAGGAAATATTTAATATAATTCTATAATTCTGTGAAATAAATAATCTAGTATGCTTAGAGCAGAGACTTTAGTTACTGTGCCTACTGTACTGTTGGAATCGCAGATAATTTGTAATCTAATTACCCAATCAATTATCTGGCCAACTCGATTGTAGGTTTCGCCTTGGCGAAAGATACAGAATCGGATCGGATGGTGGCGTTAATTAAACGAGGGAGGCTACCGGGATGAATTCCCATGGAAACTGTCGATTCCCAACCCCTATGCCCGTGCGGATACTAACACTGGAGTTAACAACGGGAGTAATGGATAGGTTAACAATCAGTGGATCAAGGCGCATCCTTTGATGACCGAATTTGACTGCGACACCTCCACCCCTGAAGAGGTGATTCAAGACAACAATTTCTTTTAACAAAATACAAAGTGAGGCATGGTTTTTGAATTAGTAACGAAGAACACTGACCAATGAGAACACGTGTAGGACCAGCGCTCAGCTATGGGTAGCTTGGCTCGGATCGTGACGCTCGGCCATGGCTTAACGCGGACCCTCACGTGCTTTTATTCGTTAGTGTTTTTCGTTAATAATTCAGAAACCATCACTGTGCATTTTGCCAGTGGAAGTTCTTGTTCAAGAAAACCTACAGAATCATCTCTCTTCGGTTCTAACACTTTTTCTGGGGCACCCTGCATATCTTTAATAAAAAAGAGTTTTATATTAACAGTCTTAATATACAAATATATGTATATCCATAAATATAAGAAGATCAGACATTATTAATATTGGTCATTTCCAAGACCTATCCAAGAACTATTAATCATCTTTTGCACAAGGAATATAAAATCACATTATAATTTTACACATATTTAATGAAATACTTATTTTATATTATACCCAACCTAGGTTTACTAATTCAAATCGATGGCCGAGCCGTGGGTGTAGGGTATCGGGTTGCCGGATAAATCAAACCCCAGGTCCAGTTCAAATATTTGCCGTAAAGTATAAACGGGCGGAACGTAAGCCCTTGGGGCCCTCGAGGCGAGTGACCCATGAGAAAAGCACGCGGTGAAAAAGGAGAAAGAAACGCGCGCGCGGTCTTCTGATAATGGCTCGAACGGGGTCACGGGGAGCGCGTCGGCGCTGGGCATAAAGCTTCGGGGAACACGGCCTAGTCATGCGACCCTGCGAAGGGGAAGGTCAGAGAACCCCCCGGAGATCTACCGTCGGCCTCTATTATATCGGTGAATCGTGCACGTTACATGCGAGCAACAATCGAATGTCTAGACTATATATTTTTATATAAAATCAAACATTTATGGCATTAGTTGTTCACAAATTTAATATCGTTTATAGATATGTATATACATGCAGCTTTTGATATTTTATATCATTATTAATCAACATATAGAAACAAGGAATACTCATTAGAAACCATTTAAATATATTTAATGAGAGAATGTACAATAAATATATAAAAAAGTTATGTATATGAAAAAATGAATGAAATATTTGGATTTAATAATGTAACGTAAAAGTATACACGTATAGTAACATTATTGTAGATATGTGTATCATCGAATAAGCTAATAATTTGATAGTTTCTGTGCGAAAGTAACGACAAGCTTTTGGCTGCGTTTCAGTCGAAGCGAGAAGATGATATTGACAGTGTTTTTCATAGTAACCGAAACTTGGAAGCTGTCGATGGCTGCAAGCTGTTCTCTGCGTTTGACACATTTCTCTCTTGCAGCACATTCTCTCAGTCAGTGATACAGTACCAACCAAACTTCGCCATCGTTCAGTATTCCAAGAAATACAGTACTTTAGCATTGGAACAATTGTTATACGAAGCGCTATGTGAAATCCTCCATTTATTTAATATATCAATTATTTCAAACTTATATCAATTGTATCAAACATTGAATGAAGTGTTGTATTGAAACAAGAAGTGTATTGATGTTAGTGATCCATATCTCCTCTTTTAAGTGTCTTTTCATATCTATGAACCAAATGATAAATAATTATGTAAGCAATAAGCAAGTATCGTGGCAAGAACAGTTCATTTTGTGTAACAATTAAATAAGCTGTCATTAAGAATTTTTTTATTAATTGTGATGGAGCTTATTTAATAATTGATTCTTATGATTTGACTTCCATAGAAAAACAATAAAAATATATATTTATATAAGACTGGACTCTCGTCAGACATTATTATTATTTTTCTATGTAATTTTATCGACATCAGAGAATTTTCTTCTGGTTTAGCATTCTGGTAACGTGTTACGATAAAATTTGATTCATAAGCAAACCTGTGAGCCAGTGCACATTAGAATCGCATAGGTCCAGACTGGCAGTATTAATCCTCGATAGATAAGAAAAATCGATCGGAGAGATTTCACATGGGAAATCAAGGAAAGCAACTGAAAACTTTTGGTAGCGTTTGTATTAAATCGGTCGTAGGTATCACCTAAAGAAGGAGGAATTATTTGAGCGGGAATAAAAGAGTTGATCGGGGAAACGGGGCACGTCTCACGGACTGCGTTTGAAAGATGAGAATCGTTACCTTCCTCTCCTTTCTATCTTCAGGATGATGATAACAACACACCTCCTTCTTCTCACTTATTTGAATTGACTGTATAAAAAAGACTGCGGATTTTTATTCTAGTTCGACTCTTAAAAACTTTATTGGTAGAGATTTGGAGGTTTATTGATATAATTATAAAATTTGAGTATTTATTGGTTGAAAACTGGGAGATTGTAAAGAAGCAGATGTTTCACAACATGTGTCCTTCTGAAATATTTTTTTATCTTTAGAGGAATAATTCAACATCTGGTTTACATTCCCAAAATTACGGTAGCTAACATAAGCCTTATGAAGGTACCTGGAGGACAGCTTTCTCTTAAGATTCCATCTGCATTTTCTATAGAGATAGTTGTTATTTGTTAGATATACAGTTTATTTATACATGTTAAAACTAAATAGTTCAT
>NW_017144533.1:47265-49082 GCF_001652005.2 Ceratina calcarata
AAAAACTTTATTGGTAGAGATTTGGAGATTTATTGATATAATTATAAAATTTGAGTATTTATTGGTTGAAAACTGGGAGATTGTAAAGAAGCAGATGTTTCACAACATGTGTCCTTCTGAAATATTTTTTTATCTTTAGAGGAATAATTCAACATCTGGTTTACATTCCCAAAATTACGGTAGCTAACATAAGCCTTATGAAGGTACCTGGAGGACAGCTTTCTCTTAAGATTCCATCTGCATTTTCTATAGAGATAGTTGTTATTTGTTAGATATACAGTTTATTTATACATGTTAAAACTAAATAGTTCATTTATTTCATAAACATTCATCCTTCACTGGGTATCCTGTAAATCCCATCAATTAACGACTGCGGATCAGTACACATCACGTGAATTTAAAAGAGGAATTTCTTGTACTCTTCAGAAACAAATATTCGTGTTTTGATTTTCATGTTATAGAACATATTATGTACACTTTCAGTAGATACACTGTTTCTAAAAATGCATAAAATCCTTAATCTAATTATCAGATTGTGTAAACAAAAACTGTGCCGCAAGTCGAAATTCAACTCCTGCTTCAAGAATGTTGGATAAAAATCAGCATTAATTCGAAATCACAAAGGAATAGATTAGCAGAGTTCGGAGTTCGTTCCCAATTCATCCGCTTGAACCCCGCGATGATTAACGAAAATCGATCGATCGTTTAAAGCCGAGCAATTACCTCAATTGGTTTCCGGTTCGATTCAGTGACACGAGGGGGTCGCGTTGCATAATTAACGAGCGGCGGCTAAAATATATTCAAATAACTAACAGACGCGCCTAAATTTCAAATTGCTACGTTTACACCGAGTACCAATCGAGCGGTAAGAGTTACCGTATCGACTTGCAAAAACGGTCGGGCGCATCTATCATTCGGGATGGACAGTAATTAGAAAGCATCTGGCGTCCGACGTTAATTGGACCGATCAATTACCAATAAGAGTTTTTCCACCTTGCGCGCGTAACGAGCTTTGACGGTGTTTCATTAACGCAAACTTTCTCTTACCGCTACAACGGTCAATGGTTCAAATCAATTTTCCACGGATAAAAAAAAACTCAGCTTAACTTAAAACATATTTAACAAGTTTTATACAGTGTGTCCTAGAAAAAATGTTATTATATATATCGTACATATCAGAAAAGGGGTGATTCTGGAAATGTTTATAACAATAATTTCCTTTGGCAAAATGAATATATAAGGCTTACAAATCCCTCGTAATAATTAATCATTAAATGTATCAAAACACAAGAGTATTGGTGATTCTGTTTATTCAGAATCATGAATGACTTACGCAAGAGGTCGTCGCTCGTGCATGCAATTATCATTTTATGTACAACGCGCACCCTATATCTCTCACGCCAACAGCGATAAGTTCTATTTCTCTTCGAAGGCATATTTATAGATTAGGCGTTCCGCTTAATTTTAGCAACGACGACGCGTTCCTATCTGAAACGCTTCAGCGATTCCTTCCCCGTTGCAATTTCATCGGCTTACTTCTCGTTAAAGCCAGCACGCGTTCGATTTGCATAACGATTTACTTCGTCGAACCCATTCTTCGTTCATTATACTTTCTAATATGATACTTGGAATTTTACACTATCTCACGCGTGCGTTCTACATTTCAATGCTTATCAAATTCATAATTCAGGATCAATAAGTCACCGAAGATTACAATGAAAATTTAGTTTCAAATTTTATTACAAAAATTGAAACTGCAGAAAACATAAGAAGATCTATGTTGCTACATGAAATCCCTATCTAGATTTTCTCACAGT
>NW_017144533.1:49444-64078 GCF_001652005.2 Ceratina calcarata
GAGAATTCAAGATGTAATAATTATTTTCGTAATAGGCTCGTAAAATTTCTATAATTTTGGACAGTGTTTTATTAATTTAATAACTAGTAACTGTTAGAATTTCACTGCTTTGTCATTGTTTTTATATAAGGGTTCATGCTATCTTAACATTACAATGATAACTAAGTAGACAAGGCATACTATTAATTCTGTCATTAAGAATAGTTCATAGAAATGATTTAGTTAAACAGCGAAATAAAAAGTCAGCTAACCCAACAAGTATAAAGAAAAGATAATAAGTATTCGTTATCTAAACATAGCGGAAGATAATGTTGGGAATTAAAAATCGTAGAAACGGCTGGGGAGGTTTTCGTGAGAAAGATATTGCGCGACATACTTTTTGTCCATCCCGGCCTCTCTTTTATTTCTCGCGGGTTACGTAGCGAGCGTTTTAAATTAAGTCGGGGCTGTTTGCGCCGAAGGGACCTACCTCCGGCTTAGTTATATTACATATTAAAGCGGGCAAATTATGTCGCTCGCTGCGCGACGCCAACGGAATTTGCACAGACTCCGTTGTTTTTCCAAACGAATCCCGTATTCGTTCCAAAACCAAAATAACGAATTTATTCTTGTTTGCTATTTGTTCTTTGGCAGACAATTAAACTTACGGAGTGAGCCAGTAACAGTAATTGAGTATTCTATTATTTCATTAGGAGATGTGCAGATATTAATTGTCTATTTGCTGAAAGGTATTAAATTAATGTGGTCTTGTGTTTGCAGAAATTATTTTTCAATCCTTTGAGACTTTTTAATAGGATCAGTGATATAAAATTTCAGAAGCTGCATGCATGCAGAGGTTTCTGTCTACATCACATTCTTTTTTTAAAATTGATACCATGAACGTTTAAGTTCGAACAAAAATTTTGCATTGCACAAAATTTTGCAATCTAGACATTACAAGATTGCTTCTTCAAAGGATTAGTGATATAAAACATCAAAAGCTGCACTGCAATAGAAGATATAAATAACAATTAACTAAATAAATTTATTCTGAAATTTTTGTTTCATTGTCTCAAATAAGTATTCACTCAAATAGTAAATAAAGCTTGTTGCGTTTCTATTATCTGCATGCAATTCAACCTGGATTTTTAACTCTACCACATTTCGATTTGTAATTCTAGTGGAATTAATTTTACTATTAATTTTTCTGCGCTACAAAGAGCTTTTTAAATTGCATTACAACTCGTATGAACTCTCTTGTGAAGTAGAAAATTTTCAAGCTGATTTTTACTTTTCCAATTTCACTGTTAAGGTTGAAAAAATAATTCGATGTTCTTTGAAAATCCGATAGACCGTGTAAATAAGTAGGATTTCGGGTCTGACCGCACGCACACTTTTGCTCGATTATCCGGAAACGAACGGCAAATGAAATTCTCTTTTGACCCTATCCGATCGTGAGGCTAGCCGAGCGTAAAGTGTAACGAGCCATTTACGGTTATTATACTCTCGTATAATACTATACATTGCTGATAAAAAACTTATACCGCTCTTCGGTTTATACTTACAAAAAACTGTGTCACTTCTCGATTTCAATATGATTTTAAGTTTCTAAACGTTTTCGCTCGTTCTTAACGTTTATTAATAGATTACATTATTAGTAACATCAGTAGATCGCACATAACGAAGACATGGCGATTTGAAAAATGTGATTTAAATTAAAATATTTCATCGTTTAACAATTCTTCAAAATCTTTTCTACGAATATACAAAACTTTTTTATGAACGTACAAAAATTGATTTTAATATTTTTTTAATTCCGACAGACTAAAAGTAGTCTCTAAATTATAATGGAGTATGGGATTAAAGTTAAATGTTATTCCTTCGTCGTCAACTTTTGAAACGAACTTTGATCATCGTTCTGTTAGTATCTTCTAACTAGATTGTGGGTGCTTATGTATTTATAGAAATTTTTAATAATTTAACCCTTTCGCTACAGCAGTCCGTTCCGCGGGATCACTTTATATTTGTTTTTTTATTATTATTTTTTTTTAGATACTTTATATTATAATCCTTGTTTTCTATTATAGTTTTGTGCCTTACAAATACTTGTATTGTATTGTTGTATTGTATTGTATTGTTTATTTACCATCCAATAGAAAAAAATTGAAGATTCTTATTTCGTATGTAAAATATGCAGGATCTAGTTCAGTACGAGCTATTAGATTCGAAAGATATTCGAACGCCGATTATAGTCGGCACCCGTACACACAGCACGTCGCGCGGCCGCTGACTATAGTCGGTGTCCGTAGCGAAAGGGTTAAAAAAAACACAGTGTGCAGGAATATGTAAAGGAATAGAAAATATCCAAAGTAAACTAGAATTTATAATAGTTTTTATTTCATTTTATTTATAAAAATAAGAATTTGCATAAACGTCCTCAGTTTACTTCGGAACTAGTAGAGAAAAAAGGTACAGTTTTATGACGCTTCTCGGAGCTAGGCGATGTAACTTTTTAGAACTCGAGTTAACTGGAAAAATAGTCCGGAAAAATGTTTAGATACATATCATTGGCTCGGAACAGCGTCATTTGCTCTGGGATAGAATAGAGTTTGAACATTGTTCGGAGAGTAAATTTTCTCGACTCCAGCGCGAACGATATAAGTTTTCCGCAAGTTGAAGATTGCCTAGACTGGAAACGAGCGAGAGAGCCCTGATCGCGAAACAGTACATATGTATAAATTCATTCTTAGATCTCGGGACGTATCATGAAACGAATAATAGAATGAGTATTAAGATAAAATTAAATAGTATTAAATAGAATTATAATTAAATAAAAAAAGNCCCCCCCCCCCCCACACACACACACACAGAAAGGAATTCGGTTTTTATATTACATTACGCACAAAATTTTATAATAAACCTATCTCAAAACTTGAATTACATTATATACTTACTGGAGTAAGTGAATACGAAAGTAATGCATTTTTCAATACTTAGAACACGAATACCCTGTTGGGAAAAAACGAAAAACGAAGAGAAAATGAAAAAATGGCACGTGAGAAGATATCGCGTTATCGTGAAACGAAATTTTGGTAATGCCTCCAACTTTTATCCAATTATTGCTGGGATCTCATTTCGGCCCGAGGCACCATTTATTCGATGGTATTAAGCCTTTTTGCTCGACTAAGCTTTAATACCTTCAATTTCAAGCTTGGATTTTGCCTAAAATAATCCAATTTGTGCTGCACTAAGGGATATCTACTTTAGCAGAGAATATGTTTGTTTAAAATACCGTCTTGTTCGTTATATTATATTGTTTATTATATCGGTTCAGTTTTAGTGAATAAAAAATGCAACTTGCTTTTCCAATGGAAAATAAATTTTAAATTTTGATAATTAAATACATATTATATTTGAACTTAGGCTTGGATTTTGCCTAAAGTAATTAAAATTTTCAATTTATAGTACGTTCAGAAATACATCCCAAACCTAGAGAACATCAAATAACTAAAATATGATTAATGATCATTACTCGAAGACAATAATAAATGCCTCGAGATACTAGTTCCAAGCTGAACTCTTTAAAACAAAGAGACACTGCGATTACATCCAATACGGAGACTTAAATCATGTCCAGCTCAAGCCCTCGCCAAGGCGAAACACAATGCAGCGAACAAATTCAATAAGAATAGCGTCTCGCACGAATATCAGATAATCTTGTTGAAGTAACGGTCATTGAGTCTTATCGTCGCCGAGATAATTACCAAAATTACGATTCGATCGTCCGTACCGGTGATATTCTCTCTCCCGAGGAGACTGGTCGTCTCATTCCCCATTCAAATCGCTGATCCGATCTCCGAGTACCACAGGGACCGTTCAAGATTCTACTCTGGCTTCTTCTTTTCTTCTCCGTTCCAGTTGAGTCACCAAGGAACAATCCTGCGTATAGTGCTCACGAATCGATGGAAACTTAACTTTCCTTTCGAGGCTCGTTATTTTAGATTTTAACAAGAGTGCAATAACATATTTTGACAACTGAAAAATGCAATTATTATTTAATATTTAAAGTAGTTTATTATATACAGGCTTTTCTGTTCAGGGTGTGAAGGACGATGAAATTTAGATTAAAAAATTCCTCTTCCACTCTTCCTTTCAATTGTTTTTCACTTAATGAAATTACTAACGACAGACTTCCAGACAGGTAAGTGGTACATTCTTAGACACCCTATATATCAACATCCATTACACAATAACAATTAAAGAGAAGGAAGTATTATTGATGAAAGTTGATTACAAGTACTGCATCATCCATTATCTTTTCCCCGCAAGAATAGACGATAGTAATCGTATTAATTCTAACATACGACGTTACTGTCTCTCGAATTTCTTGGATCCATTCGATCTCCCGTTGAAACCTCGCTATCAATCTCTACATCTCTCGTTTTATTCCGGGACCCTTTCTCTCGGTTTAATTGCGAGCCGCATAGGGAGACGTCGGTTCAATTTTCTCGCGAGTCGACAGGGGGAATTGTCAAGATATGATAAACACCCGTCTCTCGGTTTCTGGCTGCGTACATTCGCAGCCTTATCGCCGGGCTCGATCGTAGATTTATCGGACCGTTCCTTCCTCCGTGCTCTCTCTTTTCGCAGAGAATCAATTCCGGCCGCGCGAACCTCAATCTCGATTTCGCAAGAGGGGAACACGGCCCCTCCCCCGACTTTAATACGGTCGTGAGTTAGTGCGTCTTGTCCGTAATCGCGACGAGGTCATTAATCTGGCGTGCATCGCCTTGTGTCGGACCGCCTACTAGTAGTCGATATCGATCCCACCCGGACTGTCTCCAGTTAGGGTATGAAGTACGAGTGTGTGAGGTAACTTTGTAATGCAAGGAATTTCTAAACGGAGTCATTTTTCTTAGCTGAGGCTGAGAATATTTATTTCATCGTTGGCTTTCGTGCTGTTCAGTACTCGTTTACGTGCAATTTTGAGAATAGTTTCTTACCACGTTGCAAGTACTGGCTAAGGGGCGGTTGTACGCAATTCCACCCCTTAGGGTGGCAATGGAGTAAAATTACTTTTTCTTTGTTTTACAATGTCTCTTAAATCGGATAAGTAGACTGCGGATATTTATGCAAATTTCTATTTTTATAAATAAAATTGGAGAAACTAATTGCACATAAACATTTGTTTCCACCTTTGAATATTATGAATTGTATTTAACTTTGAACATTTTATATTTATTACACATATTACCAGATAGTAACAATTCTAGTAAATACATAAAAATTCACAGTTTATTGACGAGATATCAATTGGTTCTTCAAATTGATTATCATTGTTAGGTATAATTAAGTAAAGTTGTTAAAATCGTAATTTTTACATGTGTTGACCAAAAATCTACACGTTTCGATGACCATCGCCTCTTTCGGTATCGACGGATCAATACGAGTCACAACACATAATAAAATGCATGTAAGTCAGAGACTATAAGTAGTAAAACTGACCTCGTTTCCTTTTGTTACAGGTGAGCCTGTCCAAGCATTGAAATGAATGAAGCCAGCAATGTCTACTTATGAAATCCGATCCGAACGTAAAAATAATCGTTCCGCATTCAGGTAAACAATCTTTCTCTCTGAAACTTTCTATTATTTTTCGTACTTAGAAACATCTCGAGCGGTCGTATAAGTCAGTTTAGCTACGCAGGAAAATCTGCCTATTTTTTCTCGTGACTCGCGTCATCAGCATACAATGCGAATATCCACGGTTCACGTTTCGCATAGGAACGTTCACCGTGCCATCTGTTTCACGGTGTATCCTAAAAATCAACATGTGCGCCTATACGTACATACGTCCGACGTCTGTCAAAGCGATGTATGTTAATGCGGACGCGTATTCTAATCTACATTTTATGCGAGGCCCGGTCTTTCGCCGATTTGCGATTATAATCCCGGAGATGCATGGCCTACGACTTGTGGCCCGACTCGCGATTTCTCGATTCCGTTACGACCCACGATTCCGTTCCTCCTGCATAGTTGCATATACGGTTTTTCGAATTTCTGATTCTATTTCTATGTCCACGCTTACTCAGTTTTATTTAGTTATATATTCAGTTATTTCCAGTTCTATTTAGCAGAAATGAAAATCAATCGTTTTTCGTTTTAAATCTTACAAGTATTTGATAATTATTTTATACTTTTTAAGAACGTGGTGTATTAAAAATTTTGTTTCATTTAAATAATTTCAGTTTCATGTAGTTGGTATAAGGAAATATGCGTTGGTCTTTGACTTTTCCTGGTGCCACATCTCGATGAATGGACTATAGATTATATTAGAATTGGAAATAAAAACACATGTGTGTACATATTAAAAATAGATTGCTTAGTTTTTCTAAATAATTGGTTTTCGTGAATTGGACTGAGGATCGATTGGAGAATCTCGGCGAATGTCCACGGCGGCGGTTCGTTCGCCTTCTTCATTTGCGATTCCAGCCGCGGCTGCCGATGGAAGGTGACTAAGCCCGGCGTGTTCGCGGAAAACATTGAATTTACTGGGTATTCGACATTCCGGAATTGATTAACGCTCGCGTGACGAGCCACGGACGAGACGAGCTGTTTCTTGCTCGACGCGGACGTGCGTGGAATCCTCGCCACGCAGATACCCTGCGACGGCCTAGTTGCGAGCACGTTGTCAGTTACCAGTACCGTGGAAATTCGGATTTACCGCTTCAATCCACTCCGACATTTCCACCGCTGATACACCGAATTTATTGAATTTTTTCTAGAAATAATAAGCGAGCGCGTTACGTAATTTAACTTCATTTTTTTCGTTATGTTAACTGTTCCTTATTGAACTGATATTAGGAATTATTATAAACAGGAGTATTATAAAAGATTATTATTTCTATTATTCTCCTTGTTGATCGAAAAAATGTTTCAAATAGAATGTAGGTACTCTGTTTTATAAGATGGTCCACTATAATGAAACAGAATAAATATGTTTCGTTTTTAATTGTATGTTCTCAGATATTTATGTACAATTCTGTTATATAATTCTTTTTTTCTATAATTAATTCAATAGTGACACTTGATCTTATAGAAAAACTACAATTGCTCTGAGATATGTTTTATAGTATATTTATTATCTTCGATATTTATACAATTTTGACATTTTTCTATAATCATGAAGTATTGAATGAAATTACTTCATTTTACGGAAACTATATTTGAATATATATCACATCCACCAATCTGATAGATATATTGCATTTGATTAATAAAAAAAATACTGGATTTAATAAAATTTTGAACCACACAAGAATATTGAGAGTCACAATTTTTAACAAATTGGAAAATCATGTAAAAATACATAAAGTAAATTACTAAATTACTTAAATTAAGTGCAGGATAATTATTATATTTACCGTATTTGTAGAAGATGATATTTCACGTTCACCAATCTGATATATTGTGTCGAATTGATAAAAAACAATTTAGATAAAATATCGTTGAAAGTAGACAATGGGAAGAGTGTCGACTGGATAGAAAAGGGAGGATCGTATACCTTCTTTCCTCGGATCGCGTTTACAGTTTCAATTAGCTCGATCGATAGCTAAGCCTTACGCTGTAAATTACATCGAGTGTCAACGTGACCGGAGCAGCTTATTAGCGAGCTCTGCTTTCACTCGTTCGGCCTCCTGCTCCTGCTCTACTATTGATACACGTTAATTGATTAACGCCGTGTTACGCACATACCAATGCGCGATCTTGCGCCAAAACGATTTTTCGAACTAATGAGAATCAGTAGAATACAAAAATTTGTATGAATAAAAATTTGTGTCTTTTGTAAGATTGTGTTTTTATAAGATTTCTGAAATCTAATTATTCCTTCATTTTGCATCAGATATATGTATATTATTTCTGAAATAAGTTTGTATTCAGATTTCATTTTCCAAGACAATACAAGTGTTTTATTTCGCATAAAAAACTGGAATCAATTAATCAGTCGAAGAACATTTGCTTTTTGTCCTCAAACTATTCTCATATTCGAGCGAAGAACGAACAGAGGAAGGGGTTAAGCTGTACAAACGCGCACCGCTGTGACCTTTCCGCGATGCCTCTTTCCCTGACGTCCTGCGAACCGTACGGTTCGTCAAACATTTGCGAACGAAAGAAAAGTGGCCTGTTTGGTGCAACGAAAACACGGGGAAATTACGTTGTCCGGTTGACGATGTACACTCCTCTTCATAATTCTTACGAAACTTTCGAGTACTCGTTGCCTTCCACAAATATCAAACAAATAAACAATAACGAAATGAAAAGTATAGATTTTACGTTAGAATTAGAAATAATTCTAAGCAACACGAGCTTTTTTTATAAGATAGATTTATATAGATATCGACAGTTGCTTTGATAGAGGTTTATTAGAGAGTAAATACTAAGTCTAAAATATTGTTAATGTAACATTGAACAAAACAATGAACTTCAAAGTTATGTCAGGATTTTGAATTAACACTAGATTGTCGGAACGAGTCAATTTGACTAATTAATGATTTTATTGTTGTATATATAAAGAGACTGAAATCATTTTTTTTTAAATATATGTTGATTTTTAATAGAATTATGAAATATATACAAATAGTAATTCCTTCCCCTCCTCACTTCTTAGTTCCAAAAATCCATATATGCTATACCTATTTTGTGATACCCTGGATGTGAGTCAAATTGACTTATTAAATATTTTTAAAGTTGATCGTTTTAAACAGATATTCCAGAAATTGTTTTGAATTAAGTTTCTTTAAAATAAAATTTTATTGTTTTAAAAAACTTCAATTTTGACGTTTGAGTCAAATTGATATAGAGATATTTTTAATATGACCAATAAAATGAAGGGTATTGATGTTTGATTGGAATCTACTGTTAGCAATACTGAGTTTCGTTTTTTATTAAACGATATTGATACTTTAGATAGAGTTGTACTAGAAAGTGCATGATACTGATAGAGTAAATGATACGAGTAGAGAGATCATGATTTTTATAAATATTTAGAATCAGACAGTGGGCTGTAGTGCAGTTTTACTCAAACGAAAATGCATATCCCAAGACTTATGAACGGGGGTGTACGGTACCGTTGCAATTTTTTCTGCGCGAGCTTTGTCCAGCTATCTCGACGTTTGCGACCGACCACGCGCGTGTAAATTCCCCTCCGCGCGGAACAACAGTTCCTTTTCCTAGACAGAGAGCACCGTTTCCACCTTTGTTATCCTTCAATTAACTTGGGAGACTCCACTGTAATTGTTCATCGCTTTTCTCCCGTTAATTGCCTTGTCCAAGAAAAATTCGAGCAAGAAATTTGTCTGGAACTACTATTAACACATTCGAGACCTGTGGCGCAGCTGCCGTGTTATTCAATTCTTTTATCTCGTATTTAGTAAGTAACAAACCATCGTTAAAACAGCTTTTTCAAAATATCCAAGGAACATTTAAAGGAATTTGTTTAAATCTAAACCAATGACCAAGCTGCTGCGTCACTTAGTATTGGCGTTTTTTATTTTAATAAATAGAAAAAGTATCTGAGAGATTTTTCAAAATCTGCCGAGAGTATTAAAAAGTGGCGGTATTACCGTGTCTGGTAACCGTGTGGAGGGAATAATAGTTAGCCCGGCAAGCTCCTCTCTGTTCTCTTACATGATACGAGCAGGTCGAAACTAGACCGTGAATTAGCCGGGAAGATTTGACGTTCCGGTGGCCTGGGCGAACTTTCATTAAAAGTTTCGTGACAAGACCAATCTTCGGGCTCGGAAAAAGTCGGTGTGCACCCGGGCAAAACGAGGCGTGAGAAAAGAGTCGAGATAACCAAAAAGTTTCACCGCCATCGCATGTAACTTCCTTCCTTCCTGTCTATAGCAATTTCAGCTTCTATTATAATTAACCGAGTGGTTCGTTCCTTCGACCTTTCATCGGTTTTTAATACGCGACGTCAATTTATTTTATTGAAGGAAAACAACAGGAAATTCTTAATCTCATTTTTATTTTCCAAGGAAACACATTAGATTCTTAACTCGAAAAAAAAGAGGTATATATTGAGATAGAAATTAATTTATTTTGTAGAAAAAAAAAGCATTTGATTCGTAACTCTAAATAAAGAGTAGATTTCGAAGAGAATTCTCCGTGCATTGAATGGGAACTGTGGTTGGCCGATGTAAACGTGGCTTAAACTGCGGCCGTGCACCTGCACGCGCTCACATTTTTTCCTCGACACGCCCACGCATCCTCCCACGCGCTTACATAAGTACAAAAGAACCGAAATCGTGAACGGCACAGAATTACCGGAGAAGAAACGACTTCGCATCGGCCTGTACCGGTGTATATCCCCATTCATAGGTTTCAAGACACATAAAGACCCAGTGTGAATGAATAAATTCGAACTTATAGTATGTTAATAATTAATTAAAAATTGACTTGCTCCGGCAATCTAGTATTAATAAATGCATGAAAATCCATAGCCTAATAATAATTTGATGAGACAGAGCAAGACAGATATTCATTGAAAAATGGAAAGAAACAGCCGTTTCATAAATGCGAAGCAAACTATACTTCTGAACGAAGGTGTACGTATCCCTTGGATCTTCACGGTCCGGGTTGTTGTACCAGGTAACGGCACGCGCGATAATACTTCATCCTGAACGCGATAATGATCGCGTTGCGTTCGTGCCGCGGCCCCTGCCCTCCCCCTGCGCCGCGCTAATTTTAATTACACCCATGAATAAATGCATTAATATTGCTGGCTTCGCGCCTACGCGGTGGCCGCGGTGAATATCACGCGCGAGACGAACAGGAACGAGAGAAAATCGTGTAAAACGACGTAGCGACACCTGCGAGCACCGTACCGCGTCCGACTTAAATGCCCGCTGTTATGATTAATTGTATGAGCAAAAATGAGCATTCGTTAAAACTGAAACTCCGAAATGAATGGACTGGCACCGATGAAAAATTAAGTGTCTCAGATTGACCGCATTAATTACTGTGTTTTCAACCTTCCAGATATTCTGTTTATATAATATACATAATAATTGATGTAACGTTTCATGTAATAATTGTTGTAATGCTTCAATAAGAACTGCTATTTGAAATAAACAGTTGTTTATTGATTCGATGAACAGAATCTATGCACTTAGCGTAAAACAATGCCATTATCAAACTAACAAACATTTGCCTTGTAACAAAATGAATAAATGAATGATCACAGCACTTCGTACGTATTAGTATTAAATCGATTAAAAATAGCGTGACGCGAAATTATGGCGCGGCGTGACATGGGATA
Organism: Ceratina calcarata; assembly: GCF_001652005.2. Taxonomy (NCBI): domain Eukaryota; kingdom Metazoa; phylum Arthropoda; class Insecta; order Hymenoptera; family Apidae; genus Ceratina; species Ceratina calcarata. Next base: position 60,744 of record NW_017144533.1, read on the forward strand.
TGGTCATAAACGTGAGATTAAGTTTCATGGTACAGGTAGTCGGTAGCGGAATTTAGAAACGAGAATGAATGGAGTACGAACGACTATATTGACCTGAACGGCTTCCAGCCTTTTTTCCACATTTCTTATGCAAACTGTATTTCATGAATTTTAACCGCAACTTTTACTCCGAGGTATTCTTTCGTTTAAATTGTAAAGGCGCCAGCCGATTCCTGGAACTTTCACATTCCCGGCATGCCGAGCCTCTTCGTGCAGTTACCTTTATCCCTCGAAGAAGCTTGCCTGTTTCCTTTATTTATGGTCCTAAAAATGTGCCAATGCAATGTTTAGAAAACCGTGATAAAGTAATTTCACACCTTCCATCTCTTTTCCTAATTTAGTTATATTTCATTTAACACAATTATATATATGCGATGATTGAAGTATGAAGTTTATGCTTATTTCACTTTAATACATTTGGATCATTAGGGAATATATATTTACCATTTTTTTTAGCCATTATCACAAAAGTATGCAGGGTAAAAATGAATATAAAATACCATTGGAAATTATTCTCTATTTAGTAACGTCAATCATTATATAAAACATACATATTAACTTTTATTGATCGATATTGTATGATATAAATGGATTATGCGGTAACGTTTGAGAGAAAGCATCAGGTACCATTATCAAAGTTGATGATTGGCCATACTAATCTTACTCATTCTACTGAGGAAAGAAGATAAACCTATGTGCAACAGCTGCCGTGTCCCAAATTCAATATTGCACATCATTACTGCCTGTGTGAAATTCCAAAATGAAAGGAGACCGTTTAATATTAGTAATAACTTTAGTGAATCTACTGAATCTGTGAACTCATTACTATGTTGTCAAAACTCTTAAAACGTATTGGAATGTATAATTTGTTATAAGAACCACAGTAAATTTTTTATCTGACTTTGTTAAGCAATGGATAAGATTAATTTGAAATGTATAGTTACTGTGGTTGGTAATGACTCTTGTAGTTGATGCGACCATAAAAATAAAACAAACAAATAGATTAATTTCTAGATTGGAAATAGTAATCAGGTGAAGAGATGATTTGTAACTGGTATCTAATTAGTAGACAGTATGAAACTGAATTGTAAGAAGAAAATTGGTGACACGTCGTTGGTGGTTCGGTATGCTCGTACTGTTATTCAGTCACAGGCGGCATATTAAACCTTCGGAGGGTCCGGGAAAGTATTCTACGAGCGTAGCCTTAATTACCATTTCCTATGGCAAGTTACGCGCTTGCCATTCAGCCGGGGCACTTCAGCGAGAGACCGTTAAGAAGTCCGTCCAGCAATTATGACTATTCTCGTTATTCTTCTCGACTACCCATGCACGGCGGACGTTCACCATCCCGATAGAATGCAAACGATTCTCACCCTCTCATCGCCTTTCTTAATGAACGTATCCTTATTCGCGTGTTACAGTTCCGTATCACCATTGTGTATCATAGCTGCGTATCACCATTGTGTATCATATTATAGTCGCGTATTATAGTTGCATATCACCATCGTGTATCATAGTTGTATCATCGTTGCATGTTATTGTTGCATATCACAGTTGTGTATTATGGTTGCATGCATAGCATACACATCGTCGTTGACAAGTCTGATGATGTATTGTAAGGCATACAGGAGTACAATCCTAATGCGTCCATTCTTACAGCTTGAATGTATGGCCCTGAATGATACCATGGATGTTGCCTTAAAGTCAAAAAAATAAAAATAAAATAGCTGCTAAGGCAGGGTTGATATTGATCACGTTCCTTTCACTGATTTCATCTTCATTTTTTAAGAAAAGGGTTTATCTTCTCATAACAAATACACTACTAAATAGCAGCACATATAAAGGAAAAATGTACTTGAAACAGTTCCACTCTGATAACACATCTCCGTGGTTCTCTCATAAGAACCTTAATAGAGAATTTGTATCAATTATAAACCGCATTAGAGCCAACCACTATAACTCAGCAGCCTCTCTATTTCGTGTCGGCATCGTCAGTAACCCATGCTGTGAGTGCGGCAATGAATCTGAAGACCTGAATCATATTTTGTGGCAGTGCAGCCTCTGTGATTCACAAAGAGATAAACTTATTAAATATTTAAGGAAAAATAAGTTTTTCCTGCCCTTAAAGATAGAAATAATAAATAATTGCTAATGTTATTGTATTTATATCTAAAAGATTGTAATCATTGTTTTTAATAAATTGAAAATATTATTTGTAATAGTTGCATAATATGCAGCTGTAACAAACCTTTCTGAGGTTTGACAACGTTAAATAAATAAAACAGAAGACATACAGATTCTGTAAGAAGTATCAGGATAATGATTTTACAACAATGTTGCTCCAATCCTTTGAAAAGGATGTTGACGGTACACTTAATCGCGATCAGTACGTCTTTGATATAGATAGAGCGTAGCTTTTTGGTGACGAGAGAAAAGAAATCGAGGGTTGAAAGCCAGAGTCGATCGAGAAACGCGAGATTCAGACGTCGACCGTTACTCTTCCGCTTTTACAGAAATACATATATACGTATACTAACTTCCCACCGAAAACGTCAGTTACTTATTCGTCCTCCTGACTTGAGCGGATTACAATACTTACATTTAAAAAAACAAGAATTAATGAATTATCATATATAGTCATCCTTATTATATTTATAAAAAAGCGCAGTTTAATAATAACAACTATTAACAAAAACTTGAATTCAAGAAAAATTTCATTTTCTTTACTGAAACTATAATCCCAAGATGAAAATTGAATTCGTTTCATGGGTGCGTTGAAGAAGTTGACATCGCGAGCGTCTGTTCATTTAATACAATTCGAGCTGCGACACGCAGCGGGTATGCAATTGCACTTTTCCCGTGGTGCAAGATCCAAGTTTAGCGCATCTCAGATCCTCATTGCCGCTAGTAATATTTGAGTTAACCCCAATGCCCGGTTAACCCCGCTTAACGGACGATAATAAGGTTAAAAGTGTGACGAGGATAGCGATGACGATACTCAGATAATATTCCTATTCATATTCAAGTACTGGTGTCCCGTGAAGCTTCCAGACGTTTTGTTCTGTTACATACGCAAGGCTCCTGTAAATTACATGTTAGCTTTCGTGCAGTGTAAACCATTTACGCGGGGAAAAAGAAGAGAGGCATGTACAATATACATACACAACAATTCGTTTCGTAGCTGACGAGTATACATAATAATACTTAAAATTGCATATCCATCTAAAATTATTATTATTATTATATCAATGTAAAATTGTCAATAATGAACGAAGTAAAGAAAGAAGAAATAATTC